>NW_020529188.1:0-122500 GCF_003368295.1 Carassius auratus
TTTCCACAAATATTAAGCAGCACAACTTTTCAACATGATTTTTGAAATTCAGCATATTCGACTGATTTTCTGAAGAATCGTGTGACACTGAAGATTTGTTGTAATGATGCTGAAAATTCAGCTTTGATCACAAGAATAAATTACATCTCAAAATATATTGTAACAGAAAACCGTTATTTTAAATTGTTATAATATTTCACAGTTTTACAGTTAATTGATTAGTCATTTTAAGGACAATTAGTTTGAATAATTTTTGTATTTTAATGTTGCAAGACATTTGTGATATTAGATATTATATTTAGTTGTTCACATTGTGCATACAGCTACAATGCTTTAAAATAACTGTGGACTTGTATATTTCCAGTCATTTAAAGGTAATTTCCACATTTTGGTGGTTGTGTGTGTCTGTTGCTCATGTAAATAATTAATGTGCTACCTTTAATAGAAAAGCTAACATGTTTTGTGTGAACACACAGAATAAAAAATGTTTATAATCCGTATCAGAGGTGCCAATTTCTCTTAGCAGCTTTGTCATGAGTTCAATAAAGGACTAAAGGACTAGAAATATTGCAAATACTCATTACATTTACATCTATCTATTTAGCAGACACTGTGTTTTAAAAAATGAGGAATACAACCAGCAAAACACATTGTCATGTGGTTGGAATTTTTTTTTTTTTTTTTTTGTAGGACCAGATGCTGACCAAAGAAGAGATTCTTGAGAACTGGAACATGTTTGTAGGCAGCCAGGCCACCAACTATGGCGAAGACCTTACTAGGAACCACGATGAGCTTTGAACCCGAGGGTGTAGAACTCTACCTGAGGACCCAGGTACTGAACTGAGAACTGAACCTCCATGGCATCCATAAAGCCATGCCAGTGACTGACGAACTGACTGATGTACTGCAGCTCTACCTCACAGACTGGACATAGAGGAATCACTGACCGATGGCTGTGCTCCCTAACACACACTTAGGCTTTCCTCTTTCACACTATGTTCTTTTGTGTGTGGTCAAGGAACTCTTCTGTCCTGGTGGATTGAGCTGCTACGGATTTCTTCAGCTGAAGCTGAGCCTTTTTTTTTCTTTTCTAAAGCAATCATAGGACGAAGCCTGTGCCTATTTTTGTCTGGTGAGGATATATTGGAAACAAACATTCTATTTATTTAGAATTTTAACTGCATTTCATGTTTTGATAATACAACTCTGTTACTACAGAAAGCACTACAAGTTAGTGTTGATATACAGTTATACATACAGTACACTAGACATGTAATTATCTTGTAGATTATCACAGAGTTCCCATTGCTGACTGACCGTATTTCCATATGTCTTATGTTTTGTCAAACTCTACATGTTCTAAACACAGCTGCATCTGATGCATTATTTTCCTGTCTTTTTGCACACGTGTTTTTGCAAATGTCTGGTAAAATTCAGCCCTACTCAGACAGTAATTATAACTCCGTCTTATTTTATGAGATTAGATTTGATTACACACAAGCCCCTTTCACACAGTAATACCAGTAAATTGCCATAAAATTACCAGAACGACTTTACCGTTATTTTTTAAAAAGATCCTGTATACACATGATCTCTTTACAGCAATTTACCGGTAATTTTTCGGAAAAGTCTGTGTGTGTGAAGGGCTTATAGTGTAATGAAGTGTGTTTGTGTATACACTATTGTTCAAAAGTTTGAGGTCAAGAAATGAATGCTTTTATTTGCCAAGGATGCATTAAATTGTCCCAAGTCAGAAGGAAGACATTAAATACAAATATAAAACTACTTTTTTAAATTGTGATAAGTTTCACAAAATTATTTTTACTGTATTTTTGATCAAAATAAATGTAGCCTTGGTTATCATCAGAGATTTTAAATCCATGTATGACCTGTTTTAACGGTCTACATCAGGCTATTCAATTAGCTTCATTTGAGGACGGATTATCCCATTTAAAAATTAAAGGGGGTGGGGGGCCATCCTGATATCTTTCCGGAGGAGGGCTATACAATTAGAAATTAAAGCGAAATGCAAATTCAAAAGTAAAATGAACTAATATTACCAACATCTATAGAAGGTTAACATTAGTGCTGTCTCTTGATCATTTAGGACTTTATAAGACTATTAAGACCGTGGTCACTCGCCAAAATTGCTCATTTTTACATAATTGTGTGGGGGTTTTTTTCCTTTGAAGCGCTACTGGCGCACTTTCTGAAGCAGCTTACAGTGAATGCATACAGCCGATCATCTTCATCCAGTGTCTGCGCTATTTCTCTCCAGAAGTTATGACCGATATCACTGCCTTTATACTTGTTTTATACCCCCTGACACACACACACACACGCTGCCATCTGTTGATGTAGCGCTCTCTGGTATTTTCTTACTTAGTCAAAACAAAAAAGCCGAGTGTGTGAGACCTGTGTACTCTTACCTCAAACATTTTCAAGTTATTTCTCACTTAATTTTACCAGACATTCAACAAAAACTCAGATGACTACAAATTTTCCCCTAGTTTTCATCTTATGTAATGTAATAGTAGATTTCTATCACCAAGAGTCTATTTCCATTGTTTCTTTTTTTTTATTATTGTTGTAATTTTTTTTTTTTTTAGCCACAGGGGTTTGCATTAATTAGTTTATCTTGTGAAAATGCTTTCATTTTAATTTAATTTCCGAAATGATGCCATGTTGTTAAAAACCTGCTGGAGTAATAAAGGAGGCGAAACATCCTCCAACTGTCTGCCAATAAAATGCAACAAACACTTTTCATTTGAGACGATATTTTCTTTTTCTCAGTGATACTTTACAAAAAAAGTACATATCTTTCATAAAATTTTCAAGTTGGTTTTGATTTTTGTATTTTATTTATTTCACGTTGTGACTAACAGTGCCCCTTCTTGCTTGCTTATTATTCTTATTATTTTTTTTGTCTGTTTAATCATTCTAAGACAATCACAAAAACCAGGCCTAAATTGCTGTAAAATAACTCCAACTCCAAAATAACCAAGTCAGAGTGATATGACATTTGAAATCATCATTTTTATAACTATTTGGTCTACTTTTTCACATTTACTAGCTGGGTTTGCATTATATAATGCAAAAGAGGGAAGTAAATTCAACTTGGCATCTAATACTTCAGGCAAAACTGCAGCTCCATCTGTTTACCTCCGGTGATGTGACTCTAGTGGATTTTTAATGTAGATACTGTACTATCAGATGTCCTAATGCATATCTGCAGCCCAAGCGTACATCAAGTAAGATGCCCAGCAGAAGGCAATCACATCATTTCATGAAGATAAAACATTGTCAAAGCGAGTAAGCCTATTAATGTTAGGATTTCTGGGCCTTCTGAACCACTGCCTAAAGGTTGAGAATACAGTTTGTCGTCTTCTCCCCTTCCAGCATATTTTTTTTACGTGTCTCAGGTTTTGAGCCTTGAGCAGAAATTACCTCTGTTTTCATGTTTTCCTCCTCTTCAGTATGCCAGATTTTACATAAATGTGTATTTGGCCTGAAAATAGTTAGTAGACAAGACTTTTGTCTTAAAGGCTTGCATTGGCATACAATATAATATAATGTATTGTAACTATAACTATAATGTATTCTAATGAAATATGTGTTTGTGTGTTACTGAATGAAGTATTTTCCTTCCTCTAGTGGCTGATTCATAAGAAATGAGCCTATATAAAGTTGTGCAATTTCTCAGAAGTAATTAATGATCTTTTAGAAAGAAAATGTTAAGCTATCCATTGAAGCCTGTTTCCGCCAGTGAATAAAAAAAGAGAGAAAGGTAACTAACTATTTTTTTTAAATCTTACAATTCTGACTTTTTTCTGTTACAAATAAACTCGCAATTGTGAGTTATAAAGACTTATAAAAGAGACCCAAAGACGGTGGAATCAGATCCTTCCGGAAGACCTTGCATCTTCTGATCCAAACTCAAAGTTAACAAATGTAAACGTGTTATAATGCCATTCTGAATGAATAATTTATCTGAATGTGGATGGGGACTGGGGCTATCATATCCAAAAATGACCAAGCACCTGAATTTAATCTGGTAAATAATAATTAGATACTATAAGAAAAAAAGGGGGTCAGAAAGCTATATTTTTATGGTTATTTTTGTTTAGAAACCCAAGTACCCCAGTTTAGTGTTTTGTTTTATTATTTTGTTTTATTTTGGGTCTTGACTATTCCTGAAAGTGAGTGAAAATGGTGAGGATGACAATGTGTTGAGTCTTTTTGGATCTTATTTGAAATATTTGCATTATTTTTCCCTGTCCACTTCTTAATATGGGTCACTCTATACTTACATCTACATCATGTAAACACCGTACATCCATATGTTTCTATCACAAATGCATCTGTCTTTCAATATGTTTGTCTGTGTGTCTGGGGAATACTCTGGCTGCTCTCTTACTCTCAGGGTGTCTTACCCTTGTTTCATCGCTCTGGCTTCTCAGTCTCTTGTCCCACAGCGACTACATCTGATGTCTCTCAGCTCCAGCTGCCAGAGGCCCCGATGTCCCTGTGGCCCCCAGGCATTAAGGTGTACAGCAGAAGAGATGTCTGCATTTCCACAGCCTCTCAGGACACCGGAGGGCATAGTCACATACAAAAAGGTGCCCTCTCTCGGAGGCGTTCTATGAATATTGAGATATTTCCTTCTGTAGCTGCAGATGACATACAGTATAAAGATGTTAACAATCTAAATTAAAGGAATAGTCCACCAAAAATGAAAATTCTTGTCCAATGCAAGCTAATATGGGTGATACTTTTATTGTAAACTATAAGGAATATTTAAAGAAAAATGTATATACTATATAAAAATAAAAGACTTAAGTCACACAAAAATTGTCTGAATTTCATTGTAATCAGCATCAGCAAACAAATGATATTAGTTTATCCTAGACCTAACTTTTCTTAACCACATTTTCAATATAAGCAAGGTTTCATAAAATTGATCCAAAGGGAGAGTAAATATATTTATAATAAAATATACTTATGAACAAAAGATTTATTAAAAAAAAAAAAAATGTTTTTTTTTAATATTTACTTTATATTCAGCAAAAATAATAATAGTAATAATTGTTTCTTGAGCAGCAAATCAGCATATTATCATGATTTCGGAAGGACCGTGTGACACTGAAGAATAATGATGCTGAAAATACAGCTTTGCATAAAAATTTAATTAACACTTTTAAAAAAATGTACAGTAATTGTATTTCTCATTGTTACTGTTTTTACTGTACTTTTGATCAAATACATGCAGCTTTGCTGAACAGCCTTATTTCAAAAACATTAAATCTGAGCATAATTTGGCTCTCCGTATACATTTGTGTGAAAATGAGTGCAACATGACCTCATCTATCCATGACTCTGTGCCAAACCATAGGGACAATCTCTGCAGAAATGAGGGCACACTGGGATAATGAAGGGGTGTGAAGGGTACGAACTGTCCCTACGCTTCAATGGCATTAAAGACACTGTTAAGACCTCCATCCTCCAACCTCTAATGATCTGTGTGCATCCCTAACAAACAGAGCTGCAGCAGATTTTGTTGTCAGGATTTTGACTGCCTCATCAATCGTGACATTTCAGACAGTTCGTTAGCATTTCTTGTGAACTCATACAATTATAATGATAAGAGTAAACTGAGGAGCTGCCTTCATCAAAGTAATATGGGGTTTTGAACTTGGATGTATTTCATCTTTGATTTCTTCACTTATTTCAGTTGTTCACGTGTTTTACATCTTTCTGTCACAGAGGAGTCCAAATCTACAGTTTGTATATATATATATATATATATATATATATATATATATATATATATATATATATATATACATATATATATATATATATATATATATATATATATATATATATATATATATATATAATGAATTATTTATGAATTATGTGCTGTCACACAGGGAAATTTCACAGGCTCAAAAGGTCCACTGTCATCTAGCAAGGCACACTGTACAACAGCTTTCGTTCAAAATAATTGTGAGATTTAAACATGCAATTACAAGATAAAAAAGCCAGATTTTTTTTTTCAAGGTGGAAAAAAAAACTCAATTGTGAGGTGTCAGAATAAAATTACGTTTAGATATTAAGTTTACATTTCACAATTCTGAATTTTCAGAACTGTAAGGAAAAATAAATAAAAAGTTGCAATTATTATATTATTATTATTATTTATTTTTTTTATCCATGTCAGGATCCCATTGGAATTATGAAATTTCACAAATTGTATCGCAGAATTTTACTTAAATTCAAACAATAAAAAAACTATTATTACACTTCACTTTGAGTGCATCAGTTCATTATTAAATTAATTATTATCCATTTTTTGTTAGCAACCTTGAATTTGTATCCCCAGCTACCAGCACAGTATATCCAATTGTAAGTTGTTTAGGTACTGTAACTGTAGGTTTGTCCAAACCACTAAGAGCAGTAAACAGCGATGGAGTTCATTGATTTAGATCTGTGAGCAAACAAGGACACAACACTGTCCTTCTGGAGCTGTTTCTGGTCTTACCCATCTTCACTCAGCAGCAGAGACCAAAGGCTGGCGCTTTATAATTAAAGTGCACAGGATTATCTGTGTCTGAGGCCCAGAACACATCACGGGAACGCCCCGTCAAACATTAAACGCACAAATGCAAGAACACGCCACTTCAAATGTTTGCTCACTGGCCTGGAGCTAAAGGGGTTAAGGCTAATCCTCTCAGAGTTTAACTGCTATCAGTGTCCTGCAAGGAAATGTAAGTGGAATGAAGTCAGGAGGAGGTTTTGAAAAGGAGGAGATGTTCAGGATAGTTGGCATGCGTGGGTCTCCATCATTTTGCAGCACAGTGAATGAGGTGTTTGTGCGTGTTTATTGTCAACCTAATGTGAACTTCCACTTTGTAAAAAAAAAAAAAAAAAAAAAAGATAATTGTGACATTTTATCTCACAATTTGGACTATTTATTTAGAGTTTTTATCTCGGAATTCTGACTTTGTCTTTTGATACTATCTTTATATCTCACAATTCTGAAGAAGTCTGAATGTTCTTTGGGGAAAAAAAAGATTATAAGTTATATAAAATCAAAATATCTCCATGTCTCCGTCTGCGTTAGAGCCGGGAGTGATAACACAAGCAATGAAGCGGTTGTGATTTACTATGTCGGATAAAGTCGGACATACTAATGTATTCAACTTCATAAAGCTTGGTTACTGTTCTGCTCTATCAGTTGGTACAGTTTTCAGGTAGAGTTCAGCAGAATCACTGATCGTCAAATACAATTAGATCTGGATCACTGTCTTAAGTCGACCTGGAAAGTTCTGTCAGCCTCTGGCGTAATAGATTTATTCCCACAATGCCCTGAAAAGGTCTTGTCCATTGCTCTCTCTCTCTCTCTCTCTCTCTCTTTCTTCCACGTGTCTGGCCTAGATTCCTTTATCTTGGAGAAAAGCAGAGGAGAGGGGAATGCTGTAGGTGTTTGGACCCCTCCTTTCCCCATCATCCTCTCCTCCGTTATTTCCTCCTCGGGGAATCAAGCCCCATCTGCTACCCAGTGTGTCCTGTGAGGAAACCGAGGGAAAGGAGGCTGTTCCTGGGCTCTTTAGGGGCCGCTTTGGAGCTCCCTTCATACACAAGACCGCAGATGGAATCTTTCCCTAGTTTGTGTTTTATTTTCAATGTCTTTACTTGTCAGGCTTTAGACAAAGAGCAAAACAACGCCACTTCAGATATTTCGCTATGCCAATCCACATCTTCAGTTGCTATTGTTTTTCACATTAATAGTGAAGTCTCATAAAAAAAGTAATATTTCAAGATGAATACCTAGTAGACTGAAGGAACTTGTTTGGTTATCCAGACTTTTTTTTTTTTACTTTTTTCAAAAAAATAAATAAAAAAATAAATAAATATTCAGTGGCCATGAAAACAAAAGAGTGCTAAATAGAACCCTTTTTTATAGGGTTCCATAAAGAACCATGCTTTGAAAATTCTATATAGGACCTTAATGGTGTTATAAATAACCTTTTAATGATCATTTATTTCAATTAATATTAGTATTTTAACATGTTTATATCATTATTAATATTATTTGTATATATAATTTGTTAATATTGTTTTTTACTCCTCTATCTGCCTGGTATAACAATATCCTGCTGTTCCTCATGATTAACCGTGTTGTTTCAGAAAACTGCTCAAGCTAAACACTGGAGTGTGTCTACAGGCATGATAGTTATGATCGTCACCGTGTATATCATTTTGATCTTTGGTGATCCATTTTTGAGGCCAGATATGAGGTTTTCTTCGTCTGCTAATGGTTAAATGCTCACAGGATCTTATAAAGGGTGGTTTTCTAAAAGGATTTCCAGATTTCTGAAAGGGTGAAAATAAGGGTTTCTGACCGGTCTATTGAGTCCAGTTTATTTGTACATCACTACACGTCTCTGTAGTGAGGAATGACTGTTTTAGACTGTCGTTCTTAGCTCTTCAGCTCTTACACAGATGCCCTGTAATTATCCAAACAGAATGGGAGAGTTTCAAACCCAAAATAGTTCTAAGATGGGCCAATTATATGGTGTTGAGAGACCGATTTTCACTGAAAATGTGAATGGGTGTACTAGTATTCAGTGTATTTTCAATAGAAGTGTAAGAGCTACATTCAGGATTCAAACTGCAGTGCGATAAACAACATGATGCTGAGACTCAATGCTGTCTATTCATCTAAAAATGAAAAATCTGTCATCATTTACTCACCCTCATGTTGTTTTAAACCTGTAAGAGTTTCTCTTTTCTGTGGAGTACAAAAGAAGATATTTTGAAGCTAATGAGTAATGTAGGGATGACTGTGTTAATATTACTGTATTTTATATCATAGAATAAAACTTGAATTAACTTGGGAACAATGGAACCAGAAGTTCCAGCATTTCAGTGTATTGGCCTGCAGATATATGTCACCCTTTCAGCACTCTATGATTTTCATTTGCCTTTATGTTTTTCTTGAATAGCCGGATATATCAGTAGTGCAAAGACTGAACAGCATGATGGGATCCCATTAAAGGAAAACACTGCCACTATGTGGCTGAATATTCTCAAGCAACCATTGTGTGAGAAATCTAAAGAGTTACATTGCTTTCTCTACATTCTTCTTTATACAGGTGCATCTCAATAAATTAGAATGTCATGTAAAAGTTCATTTATTTTAGTAATTCAACTCAAATTGTGAAACTTGTGTACTAAATAAATCTGTAAAAAATGAATCGGAAGTGTATTAGCTATTTATTTATTTTTTAATCTACAATTACCACTCTTAAGCAACAAAGCCATGACCAGAACCTTATATTGCACATAAAGGCAAACTTTACAGGAGAATGTATTTTTTTTTTTTTTACACTTAGAGTTTGTCAAATGCACTTTAAAATATATTCAGTTTTATGCATTGTGATTTTTTCCCAGATGCAATAATTAATACGTAAATGACAGATTAAAACAATCTATGTACAAAATAAAAGTAAACCACAATATTTATGTTACATTATGTTTTTTACATAGTGTATTACATAGTGTAGTTAAGTTCAAGTGGCTTGTATAGAATAAGACTTTACAAAAACATATTTTTACTAGTCTGACAAGACAAAATAAAGAACTGCATCAAGTATAAAATAGCAAACCATTACAGTGTATTGCACTCAAACTGTACATGATGTGTCGTTTAGCCATTGCATCTGTAGATATATACTGGAACCATACATTTCTTCATCCCTCAACAGATCTGCAGCTGTACGGAGTGTTATATGTCTCTGTGTTATTAAGCACGGTGCTTCAGCACGACCCAGCAGTAAGACCGGACCATCTGATGGGAATGATTTCTGTTCGCTCAAATAAAATAAGCAGATCAACTGCAATTCACCTTCTTAAGTACATGTTGAAATCATTCCCTGGCCGTCGAGTCCTGGCACCTTCAAAAGCTCTTCACAGAATGTTCTGAGGAAACCAGCCTTTTCAATCTGTAGTGTCTATGGAGACGCTCTTCTTCTCTTGTTAGGACTGTGAGCACTACAGGTGCTCAGTTCAGTGTACTGTGCCTGAACAAACAAGAAGAATTCAAGACATGAAAGGCTTGCAGACAAATGAGCAAACTGAGAAAAGACAGAGCATTTAGTCATCCAATTTCAGACACATCAAATGTTTTTAGGTGCACCGAATTTTCACCTTATTCAACTTCTTAAACCACTGCATTGCAAAGTCTGAGGTAAGTAAGAGAAGTTTTCATTATTGTGTCAAATATTAGTATGTAGAATAAAATAACTTTTTCATGTGTACAATCTCATTTTAAAATTGACAAAAAACGTGTATGCTGAACTTTAAATTATATTGGTATAACTGAGCAAATTAAACAGACAAAAAAATAAATTTAAATTTAATTGTATATAAATTTATCCAATAGACTCATTCATACAGAAAAAAATATTACATTACAGGATTTTATAAAAAAAAAAAAAAAAAGCTGAAAAGTTTATAGACCATTCCGGCAACTTTACCTCACATTATATATATATATATATATATATATATATATATATATATATATATATATATATATATATATATATATATGTTTATTTATTTATTTTTAATTTTTTTTTTATTTTGTGGTAATTACCATTTGGACATCTGAAGGCACTCTGGAGAGGAAATCCATCACCTCATTGTTTTCAATGGCATATGGATTGCGCAGTTTCTTTGTGAACTTATGTATTCCTAAAAAAATGAACATAATGTCAAGGAACTTCAGTATTGGTCTAAAATGTGAAAAAAAAATTCTGATTTAAAAAAAAAACATATTCCATTGTTATGGAGTAACAGAGCTGTTGTCTTACCCCATAATAAAACAATGTAGCGTACTGGAATAAAGTAAGTGATCACCGTAGCCATGATGAGAACCACGAAGGCCAGATTAGACAAGAACGGCACTGACCAGTTGAATGTACTACGGAGAAAGAAAAAGAAAAAAAAAAGATGGTGCAGTTTTACAGTGAGTCATTGTCATCTTTCCATAAAGTTTATCCCTTCAAATCCTGTGCATCAGTGGGAATGTGCATGCATTCATTTGAAAACAACACATACTTCTTTATTCTTTCACCAAAGGATGCAATCTCCTCCAGAAGGTTCTGGACCATAATAACAATCTCCTGAACCATGTGAATTTTCTCCATCAGACCTTTCCTTTCAGATTCCTACAAGAAGAAACATTTCAAAAGACCAGGAACATGAGATGTCATGCTTATTTACTGGAATAAATGAATGCGAGTGATGTTCTGAATAGGAAAGAATTATACCTTTTCATCTTCATCTTCCTCTTCATTTAACTCCACGGTGTCCTGCAAAGGAAATGCTTTATTTTTAAACATCATCTTGAAAATGAAAGTTAACATAACATTAAAAAATTAAGGTCATTAAATTATATCTTGAGATAACAATACATATCATAAATATGCAGTCTTTGCTAATTCATGTCAGTATGTCTCATTTAGTCAGTATCAAATCAATGAAACTAGATCCTTGCTCGGGTTCATATTCAGCAATCAAAGGCAACACAAGTTTTACTAAAATGTGCAGTTTATCCAAAATTCACCCACTAGGTCTCTGGTGGCTCTCTCAGAGGCGATCTGGAGATAGTTCCATACGAAGAAAAGGATCATGAACAGGGGCAGCATGTAGAAATCCCAGTACCACACTGTAACAACAAAGACCTGAAGGAAAACACGTGCAGGATTTAGGCTTCGTGGAGACTGAGACTAATGAAGGGTGACATATGTGTCATGCAGTTGCATTATCCCAATGATTCTCTTAACAGCTCAAGAATGCAGATGTGAGTAAAGTAACATGACTAACTATAAAAAGTTTCACTAGATTAAAAAAGGGTACTTAAAAGTATTTACCGTATTTTCCAGACTATAAGTCACACTTTTTTTCACAGTTTGGCCATTCCTGCGACTTATAGTCAGGTGCGACTTATTTATCAAATTTATCAAGAGAAAACATTACCGTCTACAGCCACGAGAGGGCGCTCTATGCTGCTCAGTGCTCCTGTAGCCTACACTGAAGACAGAGCGCCCTCTCGTGGCTGCAGACGGTAATGTTTTCTCTTGGTTCTTGGTTCTAAATAAATGCGATTTATAGTCCAGTGCGACTTATATATGTTTTTTCCTCATCATGACGTATTTTTGGACTGATGCGACTTATACTCAAAAAAAAAAAACGGTACATTTCGTACTGAACATAGTATTCTCTGAAACAGGCCCACCTTTTATGAACACTGTGCAAATACCAGATTGTTTGAATATAATAAAGCCACAGTATTGAGTTATTGCCGTTGGACACCATCTAGCACCATGAGTCTTATTTGTAAGGTAAGCTGCTATAAAAGTAACCCAGCATCTGTATAGCTTTCCAAATTAAATTAAACAATCATTCATTGACTTACTGAATGAATGAATGAATGAATGAAAAATGGGTCTCACCAGAAACGCTATGACGCTCCTCTGGACACTTTCCCACTGGAAACAGCTCTTGATGAACTGGTGAACGTGACACACGGCACGATAAATGTTCCTCACGCGAACAACATTCCTGGCAAGAACCTTTTGGTAGGTAGTTTGATAGATAGTTAGTAGCTCCTACTTTTTCTAACAATTTTTTTTCTGTGTGGATTTACCAAACTCAACGTCATACCTTCTTAGAAAACTTGGCATCGTCCTCCATAAACTTCTGTTCTCTCGGCGTGAAGGTCTTGATGCTTGCTTTGATCTGGCCGAGGCATTGAACAAACAAACTATTAAACATCTAGTATCTCAGCATATGAAATATTTTACGAACACTTTATACACACAATAATATACAGTACATCAGGTATACAAAATAATGTATACACTATTTTCTTCTGTAGTGCTGCTTTATAGCTGAAATTAAATTTGTTTCATATCAACATGAACACTATTTTTTCTATTTGATATTTATATATGTATGTGAATGTGAAGCTGTTTATTGTATAACGTGCTATATAATGAAATGTGACTTGGCTATTGTCATATTCTGCTTGGCTGATAATATTAAAGTATTGAATAAAAACATAATCTCTTAGTTATCATCAGACAAGACTCACAGAATTGTAAATGACTTCCAGCTCCAGTACTATGGCTCCTTTAGACAGTCCTCCCAAATTCTCTTTCTTTAGAGGACAAGCAACCTGCTGACCGTTACGTATCTGTTGAAATATAAAATATTAAACAAAATGCAAATATATTAATATATCAATTCCAATTCAATTAAGATGTCAATTTTCTGCACTTACTGAGAGTAAAGGAAGGGCCACCTTCCCCAAGAAATCTGGGGCTTTGTCTCCATCTTCATCAAACACGGTCACTTCCAGAACCTCATGAATGTCTTTTACTGGGCTGCTCATCAAGACAAATTAAATACATCTCGCTATTCATTTCAAATAAATACACAGTCCACATTGATCACTGTTCAAAAGTTTGGGGTTTGTATGATTTTTAAAAAAAAAAAATTTGAAAGTCTCTTATGCTCACCAAGGCTCCATTTTTTTACAGTAAGAACAGTAATATTTTTGAAAAATATTACATTTTAAAACAAATTGGTTTTCTATTTTAATACATTTTAAAATGTACTTTATTCATTTGATGATGAAGCTGAATTTTCAATCTTCTGTGTCACGTTATCCTTCAGAAATCATTCAGATATGCTGATTTGATGCTTAAGAAATATTATCATCATCATAGTAGACCCAAAAAAAATTCTGGATATGACGATACATTTTTTTTCAAGATTCCTTGATGCATATATAGTTCAAAAGAACAGTGTTTATTTAAATAAAAATAAAAATAAATAAATACATTTATTTCATTTTATAAACCATTACATTTTAAATTATTTAAATTAAATTTTACATTAAACCATTCATTTTAAGAATTTAAAATAAACCAGTTTATTTTATAAATTATAAATGTTTTTACTGTGACCAACAACTTAGTGCTTTCTTGGTATTGGTTAAAAAAAAAAAAAAAAGTATATTAATCTTACTGACCCTAAAGTTTTGAACAGTAGCCTACATTAATAAAGTTATGGTGATACTGACAATGTAAAGACTTTATTCCACTCAGGATTGAGGGTTTTGTAAATGGTGTGTGTCTGCAGCCTGTTGTTTCCCAATTCCAGGACACAAAATGGGTCACTCTTTCCTAAAAATATACAGAAGATCCAGTTAATGTGGTTGTTGATGCTCACTCCCATGCTCACGGCTAAAAAGTTTATTGTGTAATCAACAAATAACATCTAATACCGTTTAGATCAGCCGCCAAGAGGTCCGTGGCCTTGATCACTTTAACCTGAAGAAAACCAATATCTCTCAAGTCCTTCAACGAGTTCCTGAAACTCTGCCGAGATAAAAAAAGGAGAGATCAAGACTTCATTTAGTTATTACTTAATACTGTTTTATACACATTCTTTTCTTTTTTATTCCATAGTGTGCAGTTTGCACTCTGTAGCATGCATGAGGAAGCACTGTGGTGGAGTCATCAGTTTAACATACATATTTAACCAGCATATTGTCTCTCTCATGAGGCTCTTCCAGCGGAGGGGCGATGAGATCCGTGATGGAAGCTCCAGTGCAGGGAGTGGGAGTGACCAGGAACACCACCCTGCCTCGGCCCGGGACCAGCTCAGGTGTAAACAGTGTGGATTTATTAGATGGCAACCCAAACAAGTCGATCTCACACCTGTAATGTGCACAAAGACACACAAGGCCTTGAACACAAAACCAGCAAGACATCTTTACAAACAGGACATTCTTTCCCTGAGAAAGTCTTTTTGAGTTAGATATTCCAGGTTTGATTCAGTTAAGCTCTATTGACAGCATTTGGGGCATGGTATTGTTTACTATCATTTCAAATAAAACATAATTACAATGTACACAGGTTTACACAATCTGAACATTTACAAGCAAACATGTACCATATTTTTCGGACTATAAGTCGCACCTGAGTATAAGTCGCATCAGTCCAAAAATACGCCACGATGAGGAAAAAAACATATATAAGTCGCACCGAACTATAAGTCGCATTTATTTAGAACCAAGAACCAACAGAAAACATTACCGTCTCCAGCCACGAGAGGGCGCTCTATGTTTTCAGTGTAGGCTACAGGAGCACAGAGCAGCATAGAGCGCCCTCTCGCGGCTGTAGACGGTAATGTTTTCTCTTGGTTCATTTCTCCTGGTTCATGTCAAATTAATTTTGATAAATAAGTCGCACCTGATTATAAGTTGCAGGACTAGCCAAACTATGGAAAAAGTGCAACTTATAGTACGGAAAATACAGTATTTGTGTTTCTGATAAACCTCATATTAATTACTAAAAATATAATTTGTAAATATTTGATCTGTGAAATTCATGAAGTTTTGCTGTGGACCTACTTTTAAAAATGTCTAGAGATGGAAATGTTTTTGAAAGAAGTCTCTTATGCTCACAACAAAGTAATATGTGACCCTGGACCACAAAACCAGTCATAAGATTAAATGTTTTGAGATTTAGATGTATACAACATCTGAAAGCTGAATAAATAATCTTTCCATTGATGCATGGTTTAATTAGGATCGGACAATATTTGGCCGAGATACAACTATTTGAAAATCTGAATAAAATAAAAAATTAAGTTTTAATATATTTACAGTAGGAAATTTACAAAATATCTTCATGGAACATGATATTCACTTAATATCCTAATGGTTTTTGGCATAAAATAAAAAATCTATAATTTTGACACATACAATGTATTTTTGGTTATTGCTACAAATATACCCCAGCGACTTAAAAAGAAACTGATTATTGTCAATGCTGAAAACAGATGAAACCTTTGTTTTTTTCTCCAGAAGTTTTTGATAAAGTTTAAAAGAACAGCATTTGTCTAATAAACATGCCATAAACATAAATCTATTTTCAGTTTATAAATAATGCATCCTTGCTGAAAAAACAAAAAAACATTCACACACACACACACATATATATATATATATATATATTTAATATTTATATATCACACACACACACACACACACACACACACACATACATACATATATATATATATATATATATGACCCATAAGTTTTTTTTTGTAAATATTATTAGCATTGCTGAAAACAATTGTGCTGCTTAACATTTCTGCGTAAAAAAAAAATTTCTGGATACTTTGACGATTTATTTAAAATATATTTGTTTGCAACTTTATAAAGTCTTTATTGTCACTTTTGATCAATTTAATGAATCTTTGCTGAGTCAAACTAATAAATATCCTAGTATCCTTGCAATGTGTCTTTACTGGTTTTATTTGTTCATGGCAGGAGTTGAAATATTTGATACTGTATAACTTCGGAAAGTTTTACAGGGATTCTATAAAACTAGTCTCCTGCCACAAGGTACAGTATAAAGTCTTCTAGTGATACTTTATTTTTAACACTTATTCATTTGCCGTTGCTTTCACTTCCAGCACCTTACTGTAAACTGTGAAATAAGATTCATTTTCAGAAGTAATTTATATTACGACAACTTCTGTAAATAAAACTTATGTTAGACATTCTCGAAGTCATTCAAAAAGCTCATAAACTCACTGTCCGTAACACTCCTCATTTCTCCGGCCCTCTTTTCCCATCACTTCGACCTCTAGAAGGCTGGACGCATCAGGGAACTGGAAGAAGTCAAATCTTTCTCTCCACTGTGTGTTGACCTTCTTCCCTTGACTCTGTGAAGATGAAGACAAACTTACAGCATTTGCTGCAGAAAAGCTGCATTTCTGCTCCTTTTTAATCTCGAAATTCTAATGTTTAAATTAAGTTAAGGACTTTATAACTACATCAGTGAAGAGATAAACAGGTCAACTTGATGCTTCAGTAAAAACCTTGCTTTTATATTTCTGATCTCCGAGTTTAAAGCGAACAAACACGTCCCCCTGTCCTTCCAGTGGTAAGCCCTGCCCCTCCACCAGGGTGATGGTAAATACGCCGGTCCAGAGCTGACTCTTCTTCATAGACTCCGTGAGACGTTTGTTATGTTCTGTTGAACTTCCCTGAGGATCAATAAGAATACTGCAATGTGATATCGAGAACTCTTATGTTAACTTTCTGGATTATATTACAGTGGTACTCAACTATCTTTAGTGGGTTGCAGTTCTGTTCAGACAGCAGGGAAAGAAAAATAGTAAGTGCAAATAATAAAATGCATGATATATTCAAGCATAGTTACCCAGCTAAATAAGTTAAAGGGTTAGTTCACCCAAAATATTAGCCCAGAAATGACTCACCTTGAAGTCATCCTAGTTGCATATGACTTTTTTCTTTCATAAGAGTTAATCAGAGTTATTTAAAAAATTGTCTTTCATCATTCAAGCTGTTTGATGCACTGCATTGGTCAATGAGAAGTTTAATAAAAAGTGTCTCACTCAGCTCCGGAGGATGAACAAAGGTCTTCTGTAGTGAATCGATGCGTTTTTTCAAAGAAAAATATCCTTATTCAAAACATAATAATCACTTTAATCTAGCTTGCGCTCACTGTTGTAAAACAGAAGCAGTTCTGGGGGAATGATGTATGAGGTCAAATTCAAGGTACTGATGCTTGCCTACAAGACGACCACTGGCACGGCACCAACTTACCTAAACTCACTGGTTAAATCCTATGTGCCCTCAAGAAGTTTGCGTTCTGCAAGTGAACAACGCCTTGTGGTGCCATCCCAAAGAAATTCAAAATCACTCTCACGGACCTTTTCCTGGACTGTGCCCAGCTGGTGGAATGACCTCCCAATCTCAATTCGTACAGCTGAGTCTTTACTCATTTTCAAGAAACATCTAAAAACTCATCTTTTTCGCCTGCACCTAACCTACTAACACCAGTACTTTTCCTTTTCTTGTCTCTTTTTTCATTTAATAAAAAAAAAAAAAAAAAAAAAAAAAAAAAAAAAAAAAAAAAAAAAAAAATTATATATACCTGGCTATGCGTTCTATACTAGACTAACTGAGACTTGTCATGGCACTTGTATTCTGTTGTTGTTCTCTTGTTGACCTGACTGCTTCTATTGTTCTCATTTGTAAGTCGCTTTGGATAAAAGCGTCTGCTAAATGATTAAACGTAAACGTAACGTAAACGTAAATGAGGTCAGCGCTTTGCATGCACCGGTGAGTCTCATGAAAACCAATGTTTGTTAACAAGAGCAAAGGAAGCCAAGTTTCCTTACTTTAGCAAAGGAAAACAAGTCTCCTCTTGGCTTTTATTGAAATCCTCCGACATTTCTTATTTACAAATCCTCGTTTTGTGCTTCTAATTAGTGACCGCCGTTTTGCTTTGATCTCTCCGCTGAGTTTCTATGTGCATCGCTTCTGAGTTTCGCATACACAAAGCTGACCTCCCCAAAGTCATTCCCCCGGAACTGCTTCTTTACAACTGTGAGCTCAAGCTAGATTAAAGTGGTTATTATGTTTTGAATATGGATACATGTTTAAAAAAAATGCAACGATTCACTAAAGAAGGCCATTGTTCAACCCCCGGAGCCGTGTGGAGCGCTTTTTATTAAACTTCTCATGGACCGATACAGTCCAGCACCCGCTGAGTTCCATCAAACGGCTTGAAAGATCAAAGACAATTTTTAAAATTACTCCAACTGAATTTGTCTGAAAGAATAAAGTCATTTAAACCTAGGATGACTTCAGGGCGAGTCATTTATGGTTTCTTTTCCATTTTTGGATGAACTAATCCTTTAACTTTTTTGATGACGTCAAAGGTCATGAAACCAATTATACTCTATAGTCACTTGGTAAAAGCAAGTCATTTTAGGCTGATGCCAGCACGGACAGTTTGTGAGTCATGGTATCATTCACAAAAAACATGAAAAACATTACGCAAGAAGCCATGACCCAGACTAATAATAATAATTAAAAGTTGCTTGCAATGAAAACAAACATGGTTTGTGCCAACCACAGTGTGCTTTCTGTGGTGAACTATTGGCTGCCAAGTGCAGGAAACCATCAAAATACAAAAACTTTTGGGTCAACATTTGAAGTGCAAAAAAAAAGTTGAGAACCACTGTTATATTGATTGTGAATTAGGTTAGTTTTAAATGTCATTGTGTTATTTGCATGCAGATCAACATACAGACTGGCCCCAGATGAAACAGCAGGATCATTGTTTTATGGATCATTTGCTTCAAATATATTGTTACAGGATAAATTCATGAATTAGACAGTTTAAATCTAATCCATCTCACCATGAGGCTCCTTTTTGTCCTTTGGGCCCATTTCTTCGCAATAGAAATAAATAATGTGAATACATAAGCAACAAACATTTAGTTAGTTGAGTTAGTTAGTTTGGACTAACCAACTCTTTAAACTCATAAAGTTGCTTACATGTTTTTTGTATTTACTGTCCCTCACAGATAAGCAGATATCGATGACTATGACACCCATGTCGTCCTCCAGGCTGTTGGGGTCGTCTAATGCAAGCACCATCTCGCTGTTCCTGAACAGACAGAACGAAAGCATCAGAAACCACACTTCTGGTTTGACCTTTATTACAAACATTTCAAATTGACCTACATTTCAAGTTCCAGTTTGTTCAGCTCAACACCGCAGGACCCCATGAAGTCATCCGTTGTCAGATCTCGATCATAAACCTGAACAATCAATGAATGGGAGTGTGTCATCTACCTGCAGGTATCTCGGCGTGATGTGAAAGCTAATGCATGTATGCCACAGCAAAGTAAACTTGTACCTTGATGAAAAGTCTCTGGTCCAGGTTACGGATCGGGAAGGTGAAGGACTCATTCCAGACAGGGTTAAGATTCTTATACACCACTTTGCTTTTGTACAAGGTCTTCCCATCCAGCTTGAATTTCACATACGGATCACTTGTGCCTATGGAGAAAGCAGTTTATTTACTGACCATCAGCAAATTTGCTTAAATATTTTGGTTACATATTATTTTAAGGTGTCATTGTTACAATGTAATTAAAAATTTAAGTTCTATGTAATATTAATTAACTACATGTACTTACTATATTGTTAGGGTTAGGATTAGGGTTACTTGCATGTAATTATGCATAATTAATTGTTATTATAATAGTAAATACATGTGATGTGTAACAAGGACACCTTAAAATAAAGTGTCACCAATATTTCTTAGCTATAGTCTCTGCATATTAGGGGCTCATTTCTATTTTCTAATATAGAAATAAAAGAAAATGTAATTCTCATAAGCAATGGCTTTAAAAAAATCTCTACCACGAAGACTTCTCTACTGTAGTACTCTACTTTTTTTTTTTTTTTCATTTCATTCATCAAAGAAAATCATGCATCACGGCATCCACAAAAATATTCAGTAGCAAAACATTTTCCAGCATTGATAGTAATAAAAAATGTTTCTTGATCAGCAAATCAGCATACTAGAATGATTTCTGAAGGATCATGTGACACTGAAGACTGAAAATTCAGCTTTGCATCACAGGAAAAAATTATATTTTAAAATATATTCAAATAGAAAACAGTTGTTTTAAATTGTAATAATATTCCACAATATTACTGTTTTACGGTATCAAATAAATGCAGCTTTGGTGAGCATAAGCAAGTCATATTTTAGATTTTTTAATAAAAAATGAACAATGGTTCTTAAAGAAAGAACCCTTTGCTTTAAAATATTACTAATATTTTAACAAACGTGCACCAAACTAGGTCAGTATAGTATAACAAGCAGGCCGTTTTGTTACATAACAAAACCATAAAACAGGAAATGACATCACAGAAAGGATCCCCATAGACCTACACGAGGAGAATACATTTTGACCTTTTGTGGCACAATAAGTTAGTTCAGCTTGAAATGTCAAAAGGAATAACCCCAAGGAAATATCAAAATGTATACTAAATAATAACTCAAAAATCATATAAAAATCTGTCTTAACGTTTGAAAACATGCATAAAAATAATGATTAAGACTCCTACACTCAATGTGCAAACAAAATATGATAAAACATTTTACTTGAATGTTAGATCACATGACATTTATGACCATCGACACTTAAGTTACTAATCAAAAACATGTCAAAAGCGTATAAAACCAAAGATAGCAAACTTGGAAAATTTGTATCTGATTCACAGCCTTTGTCACTGTCAAATAAACATGGTATTCCTTCAAGATAACATCTTTCATAACCTTTCAGTGAACTATTAAAACTTGCAAACAAGTGCAGTCCCTATCCTTTTCCCTTTGATCAGTTAGTTTAGCCATGTGTGTGGGTTTGCCTCTGTCAAGGATGTGGTTGATACTTGAGTGCAACATCAGTGCATGAGACAAAACCAGCCAGTTTCCGGAGAAGACTATCATTGTGAAAGAGAAAGAAAAGCTGCAACATGCTACTACTTCTGTTAGAGTCCACTGCTATAAAAATGGGCCTTTAACAATGTTGTAAAGGTGATACTAAAAAACCTGACCTTACTAACTACAGCTTGGAAAATAACCCTGTTGCAGCAGTAGAGGGCAGCATGTAGTAAGTCTGGACAAGTCCTGTCTTCAGTTACTGCCTGGTTTGCCCCTTCAGCCACCACACTTAAAGGGATAGCACACCCAAAAAAATGAAGATTCGGTCATCGGATGCTACATGCACTTTTACAAGTTGTTTGAACTGAAGAGTGTGTTGGCAGTGTGTGTACTCAACCACCCTATGATGATAAAAATCCACCCAGTCTTTTTATTTTGAAATCTCATTTATTCATATGTCTTTGAGACGTCACACAGACAGGCCCCTCCCACAATAGTTTGATTGACAGTAGCGTTTCAGCACAGACTGGACTGGGGTCTTAACTTAGACCCGCCCTGAGTGAGCCGTCATCAGTCCGCCATTGTTTACCTGCTGTAGACAAGAATGACTCCTAAGCGATTGAGGTGTTTTGTTATTGGATGTAATAATGAACACAGCAGTCGTCATTTACTCCCGGCATCTGAGACGCTGAAGACGCAGTGGATTACATTTGGTTTTGAAGGGACTGCGCCTCGATCTACCTAAATGTGACTACATTCACACAAATGATTCGCAATCCGGCTTCACCTAAAGTAAAGGATAAAGTAAATTGTCCCTAAAGAGTGGTGGAATAGAGGGGCGGGGTCAGCAGAGCTAATTAACATTTAAAGGAAAATACTACAAATCAGCTTGCTCTGAAAAGAGTTTTACACTACCACTGAGAAATTTTAACCAAACTATGTTACAGACTTTTCATTAAGACCCTAATGAATCATATCAACTTACTCCTTTAAAGTTGTTGTAAAACCTGTATGAGTTTCATTCTTCAAAATACGTTTTTTTTGTGTGTTCAGCAGACGAAAGAAACTCATACAGGTTTGAATGATGACAGAATTTTCCCTTTATTTGGTGAACTATCACTTTAAAAGCAACAAAATTCAAAAGCAACTCAAAATACTTGCTTAATTTATCAGTACCTGTTATAAATGTTTATTACATCTGAAATCTAATTTTATTTATTACAGTGAGTGGAGTAATGGCTATAGGAAATTTAGCTTTGGATCACAGGAAGAAATTATATTAAAAGTAGTTTTAAACTGTAATAATAATAATACACCATATTATTGTTTTCATTGTATTTTTGATCAAATAAATTCTACCATGTTGAGCATAACAGACTTATTTCAAAAACACTGATGGCAAAACAAACCTTTGTACTGTAGTATATATTTGAATATCCTGTTTATTGATATCCATTACAAAAGTAAAATGAGTTGCAATCAGCAATTCACGTTGACTTGTGAACTCACGCTGCAATATGATATGTGCAAATATCATCTACAATAAAGGCATGTGTGCAAACACTGAATATAATATGCATATGCTGACTGTAATGTCTCAAGCTGCTCTAATATATAATAGACACAGCTTTGAAAACACCCAATAAACAAAGAGGAAAAATGTCAGTAACAGAAGGATAATCTTTCCAACATTCTTTTTCTAAAGGAAAAACAATTAACATTGGTGTCACCTTCTTGAGAAAACGTCACGAAGTTACAGCAAAATACACAGACTTATAAACAGGAAAAAAGACTGTTTAATGAGCCACGTAGCAATGACGCAATACAGACACAATAAATAGCAGTAAATAAACTGGGGAAGAGGAAGTATGCCAATGCATATCCTAGTCTCCACCTGTCTGTGTTTTTCCATGTCTTAGACGAGTGCCTCATGTGCCGGTAAAGTCAATAGTGTGCTTTGAAGGTTAAACGTGTTTCTTGCATCTATGCAGGTGTGGCTGCAGACAGGATTGAATGTGCTGGGAGGAATGTTGAGGAAAGTATGAAAGTAATGCACACGTTCCGGTGTTAATGCAGTCAACCAGAGCAAAGCTGAGTGATTAAAGGGGTCACATGATGCAAGTTTTCCTTTCTCTTTGGAGTGTTACAAGCTGTTTGTGCATAGATAAGATCCCTAAAGTTGAAAAAAGTCTCAAACCCAAAGAGATATTCTTTTGTTTAGTCCACGCCCTCCTAAAATGCCTCATTTAAACACACCTCCAAATGTCACTGTGTGGGAAGATTAGCATAATGCCACCCAAATGTTCACGCAAAGAAAGAAGGCGTAACTTTGATTCTCGCTGTAGTATTGTTGCCGCCGCCCCCATGTTGTGATGCCGCTGTGTTTCGTTGTGAATGCGAAACTACTTTGTTTGGTCTTCCATAAGAGGACACAACTAGAAATCAGTGGTTAAGTTGTATTTACAAAACTGTTCCAGAACAGATAAACCCAAATATTCAGATGTGTACAGCGCATTTTACAGAGGACTGTTTCCCGATGCTGGAAGAGTAGCCTACAATGCCGTCTGTGCACAAAGGCTGTTTCTATAAAGTGGGGCAATTCCAACTTTTCAAGGACAGTCTGGCGCTTCTGATTCACAGCCTGTAAGTACGTCTTCATATTTAAAGAATTTGCCACTGATGATTCAAACATGAGTTTTGAGCAGTGTAGAGTAGCGCTTGTTGTGTGTCATTGCTCCGATCACAAATGCAGACATTGTTTTATGTTTATGTTGTGCAATACAATACGAAATGCAACGTGTAAAATTACAATATAAGTCATTAAAATCAGTAATTATGTCCTCACTGGATGCAACAAATGCCTTGTTTGTAATGGGTTTTATTGGTTTTGTCTCGTCATGCTGGGAGACCGCATCACAGTATGTTAAGGTTTGTAACATTTCTGTCACACACTTGAGGTATTCAGCCAATCACAATGCACTGGATAACTGGCCAATCATTGTACATCTCGATTTTCAGCCCAATGAGTTTTGTAAAAATCGACGTGTTTCATAAGGCGGGGCATAGAGGAAAAACAGTAATGTACAGTATGTAGAAAATAATGTTTTTTTTTTTTTGTTTTTTTTTACTGTAAACCACATAAACACATTGCATTACACCAAATACACCAAATAATGTTATTTTTAGCAATGTCATATGACCCCTTTAAAGAGTGATACAATTTATTTAAAGGCTAGTAACACATGATCAAAGCCAGTTGAAATGTTTGCTAGCATTCATAGTTTCATATTCTAATTTTTCATTCATATTTGATATAAAATATAAATATAACTCCATCTTATTTGTCTCTGAGTTTTTCTAAATCAGAGATATGCTACAATCTTCTTTCAAACGACTACTTTGGCTTGGAATAAACTGCAAAACATCCTAAACCATGTTTCCATCATTACATGGATTTAAGCAACTTTTAACAAGCTGTGTGTTTTTGGTGAATTGCTGTTGTGATCTTTGATTTGTGTTTTGTTTTATGATGTAAACTTGTAGATACTATGTTATTTCTTTCTGCTTTCTTGGCCAGGTCACTCTTGCAAAAGAGATTTTAATCTCAATAAGTTCTTAAACTGGTTAAATAAAGAAATCAATGAATGAATTAATATAAATAAAGGTGAAGTGTGCTATTTAATCTCTATGCGACTACTGGTACTGAACAAAATTGCAAAAATAAAGATTAGAACAAAGTGCTTCCACCCTCTGTTCATTAGAAAAAATTAGTCAATTCCCTGCTAAATGGGTTATAATTAATAGTCCTGCCCTAAACCCCTGCTACTGGATAATTCGCTAGTGGACATGTTAGGTCGCTCAAACAAACGGAGCAATGTTTTGAAAGCTTATTTACATTTGTCTCCACACAGTAAACTCAGGAAGGAAGTATTTTGATATTGGCAAAAACACACTATAATCATGCAGTGGATCACATTTTACTGGGCTGCGTTAACTCCCAGCGATGGGTACACCTTTAACAAATAAGAACTAATACAAAAACTACTGATTGTTATTAAAAATGGAGGATGTGTGTAGTGTTTCAGGGTGTATTGTGTTTATTTGCAGATATTTGACACTTACCACAGCGGTCTCGAATGACCAGTCCACGGCCCTCCTTCAGGCATATAGTGAGCAGATACGTTCTCTGAGCTTGCCTCTGATGCTCATTCACTCCAGCTGATTCTGTCTTCATGTCCAGAATCTAATTTATAAAATAAAACAAATGAGAGAACCATAACACAAGCTTTTATACGGGTCATTTGGACATTATAACTGGGTAGTTGACTTGACATGTCGAGCAGTGACAGCAGTGTGACATGCTATAATTAAAACTATTTTTTTTTTTTTAAATTTGTCAGTTGTGAACTCATAAAAACCTAAAAGTAGTGAAAAAATCTAGAAGTGTTGGCCAGTTACATCATAACACACGCACTTTCTTTTTCAGTCCCTCCAGAAAAACGCAGATTATTTTTGTGATTGTTGCGGGCAAAAATCCTTGATTTTGTGGCAGGTTTTCTTAAAAAATGCGATGGAATATGCGGGATCAATGCTTCTGCCACCTTTGATCAATTTAATTTATCCTTGTTAAAGTATCTACTTCTTAAAAAAAAAAAGAACATTTGCAAAGTAGCTTACACTGATTGCATACCAAACTGCATTATTAGTTTCATATTACATTTTTGATGCATGCTGATAGCTTGGCTTTCATAAAACAGTACAGCAGCATTTCCTTTACACAGAACAACAACATGCAACAGCAACTATTAATTTGCAACCTCAAATGCACTGCTATTTCCTTTAGGATGTACAAGTTTTGTGTTGTAAGTATTTGTTAACTTGCCAAATAAAAAGTACTAGTATTAGGGAGCACCATGAACTACCATGGTAAAATGCTGTTTTATTTAACTTTCCCATGTTCAGTAAGCAAACCTTGAGCCTTCTATGTAAGCTTTGGAAAAGAACACCATTGAGGCATTTAAAGTACAACATCCGCTGCATGCAACACAACAAAATAACACAAACATGCACAAAGCAAACATGTGAATACTTACATTATTGTGCTCGTTGTCATGTATGGAGAACATATCTGAATCATTTCGGTTGAAATGCGGCTTCTGTTTCCCAAACACAAACAATGGTGTAAAGAGATTTCCTCATTTATCCAAAGTCAGTCTCTAGTATTCAAAAACTGTTTTATTTTGTCTTGGCGACTCCTGATTCAATGTCACATATTTCTAGAATAACACTGAAGATCATCTTTCTTAATATCTTTATTAAAAATTCCTTAA
Organism: Carassius auratus; assembly: GCF_003368295.1. Taxonomy (NCBI): domain Eukaryota; kingdom Metazoa; phylum Chordata; class Actinopteri; order Cypriniformes; family Cyprinidae; genus Carassius; species Carassius auratus. The sequence continues at coordinate 26,705 of NW_020529188.1, forward strand.
CCCCAGAGAGAGAATGAATGCTAAGCCATATTAACAAAGAACTTGTGGAATTAAAGTTTCCACTGCTAGGAAACATTAGTTACTTAGGTATAATACACCTGTACATGAGCTTACTCTAAAATCATTTCAAAGATCATGTTCTTTTAAAAACAAAGCAAAGTTTAGGGTTTTCCTTGCTTACTGAAAAATCGTTCAACATCAGGTGATTCAGTGTTTAAAATATTGCAAACTGAATCACCTTGAAAAATGAGTAGCTGACTCACCTGTAAAAGCAAATATTCTCGCATGCTACCCAGCATCAAAAACACTATGATACCTCTACTATGTGAAAGATGACCAATGCAACAGAATTGCATAACTAACAAAGCATCTACCTCCACCTGACCACGAGAGATCTCCGCTTGTGTGTTTATTTTTGGTGCCATACAAACAGGTAGCATGACACTTCCCGGCTGGTCATTTGCATATTAAACAAATGGAGAACCACCAGTGTGCTCTAAATGAGTGATACCACATTCTTGGGCTTTGAAATGTCATGGCACGTTCCTGCAGTGATCCATCTCTCATGTTCAGAGGAAGTGCATTACACAATAGTGTGGCGCTTTGCAGGCGAGTAGGCAAAACAGAACAAGGTGAAAAAATTTCCCTTGTCTAACCTAAAATATGTTCCATTTAAATTAGAATACTAATAGCATGCCAATGCAGTGAAAGCTACCAGAAAAGCATGCAACTGCAATCCATTCCACAAAAAAACTTTCGTTTCCTTAGTGACCTTTATGAAACATGCAGTTAATAAAAATGAAATGAACATAAGGAAGTACTAAGTTCACCTAAAGCATCAAATGCAAACTGGTTCGTGTAACACAATCTTGCTAGATGGTGCCCATAAAAAGGGAGAGTTGCAGAAAACTTCCTCCCTCCCTTGATGATTAACCCAACCGAAAGATCTTGATCCCTGGCACGTTTTACCTCAGCCAAGCTCTCTGATGAAGGAAGCTGCGTGTCCCTCAAACGCAGCACCTGATCCATCTCATCTGTGGACTTGGAGAAGTTGTATTCACATGAGGCATCAGTGACTGACTCCTGCGACAGCCAGCCGGTCGAGTCTAGTGAATCGGAGAAGCTGAGGCTGCCCTCTTTGTTTCGCAGAGTAAAGCTGAAGGGGGAGTCTGGGCTACTGTTGCAGCCAGGGGATGTTCCGAGATCAGCTGGCTGTTGGTGGGTGGGGCTTTTTAGGGAGGACATCCGACTCCTCTGCAGGACGTCCATGACAGATGTGCTCATCCGCTGGTCCAACAAACGCTCTTCGCTCACCTCTGGCTTGTCGGGGCTTTTGTCGCTGCCAACCCGCGAGTAACGAAAGTGTTTGGCTCTTTGGCGCAAACTGTCCACCACAGACTTTTTGTCCTCCATGAGAAGGGTGTTGGATTGTGTGAATTTCACTAGTTGGTCGTAAAGGCCTCTCTCTCACACACCAGAGCTGGCTTGTGACCAAGACCTGCAAGGACAATACGAGAACGTACATTAAACACAAACTTGTTGCAATGGCATGATTAAAGTGGGCATCTGCATTTGCAAATCCAGCTTAAAGTCAACACAAAAAACTATTTTCATAGCACGTGTTCCTAGTCTTACAATGGCAGTAAAAGTGGAGGAGATTGATCAATCACAGATAAATGAACAAGAGAACTGGTATTAGTGGGAGTAGGAATGAAAGGCTAGTGATCTGAGCTAAAGAAGCTACTTTTATGATACCATTTAATTTGCACTTTAGTGGCAAAACATACTGCATAGTTTCGCCATTTGCGTGCTAGCTTTGCTGGTCTAATTACTATTAAGGTGTAGCAGCTGTATTCATTCAAGTGGCTTAAGCTGTGTATTCAAGTGGAGTCGTTTCACTGGCATGGAAGTATCACCCCCCCCCCCCCCAAAAAAAATACTTTTTCACCTTGAGAAGCCACTTGCAGCTGACCACAGGCACCCATAAATCAGGCAACCAACTTGACCTCATCTTTCTTTATACGCAAGTGCATCACAGATAACATCTTGGTCAAATTCTTGCATGTCTAGAATCATTTCCTTCCTCTGCACCACCAACCCATCTGCTAGTTTCATTTAGATGAACCCTTTCAACTGCTGACAATTTTGCTAATTACTTCACAAACAAAACCACACCCATCAGAAGTCAGAAGTCAGTTGTCAGAAGTCAGTTCTCGGCTCCACACACCCAGGAACTCACATCGAACACTCACACAGCTGAGCTGACCATCTTCTCTCCTTACAGAAGATAAAGAGGAGAGCGAACCACGCTAGCACCTGTCCTCAAGACTCGTTCCCCTCACATCTCCCTTACAAGCTATTTCCCCTGCACTTCTGCCTTCACACTTCACACACATCATCAACATCATCATCATCATTTTTCCAACTGCATTCAAGCAGGCCACTGCTTAACCCCACTGCTTAAAAACCTACACTAGACAAAATCACGTTTTCAACCAAGTGTCTTACTTACATCTTATCGTACATCACTTGTTGTATTCCCCAAATGGATTCCCCTTTGAATAAAAGCACCTGCCAAGTAAAAAACTAACAGGTTTACATGCACTGGCTTGCTAGTATTAACAGGTTAAGTCAACTGAATATGAAAAGATGCTTGCTTTCACCTGAGGAAAAATGGTTGCGTCAGATGACCTTAAACACTGTTAATATCAGCAGACTGTCATGTCAATAAACCTTGTTTAAACTGACACGTGTCGATGTGCATGTTCATTTATGTAACTTATTCAACCATTTCAACCAAACATCTTCTACACTTTCATACAAATTGATTTTAAATTAGTTTAATTGTGTTAGTCTTAGATCCTGTAACTCTTTACCATTGCTTATGAGTTTTAATCACCGTCTGAACAACTTTTCTTTTACTAGTTCCTTTAAAATGCTCCTGTGGTTGACCAATATATATATTTTTAAAAGTACAAACATTTCATGTGGTCTTTCAGTTCATACAAACATACAGGATTTCATTAAAGCTGCATGCCTAATCAATATAAAGTATTTTTAGACAGGTTATTATATATCTAACTTTCCAAAATTATTTAATCGACCAAAATTTTAAATAAATAACAAAAACAAAATATCTTCTTTTTTTGCTGACAGAAAATTGCCTAAAACAGCTGCTATGCAGGATATGACATCTGTGTTATAGAGTATTACCATTTCACAAAACCCAATAAAGATTTATTTGTTTTTATAAATTGTACCTTATATTAGTGTTTGGTGATCTAAAGTGCAGAACATTGTATTACTTAAACACATGCACACACTCAACTATATTCAGTAATATACATAAATATTGTAAATATCTTCTTGAGATACAATTATGATTTGCAAGAGGCTCCAGGAAACATCTTCTTAAATAATGTGCCAGATATGTTAATCATCTATAAGTGATCAAACATTTGCCATACTTCAATATAGATTTTTTTCTCAGTTACTTTCTCAGTTGAGAAGAGAACGATCAATCAAGAACATATGTTAGACTTCGATAAATCTGCATTATGATTCACAGTCCACAGTGTCATATAGGCCTAAGCCCTGATTTCTCCTCTGAAGTCTTTTTTCATCTGTTTAAAACAGGCCTAACATGTTGTGGCTGTAATTCAACCCTCTGTCATTGTGCATAATTTGACTTTACAGGTACACATCAAGGGTTTTATTCACACATCAGTGAAAATGGAGAAGAGACCCACGTGTTTACTAAGGCAAGCGTCACTATTATTATTGCTCATACGGTTAGGCATTTAAACAAACCTGCCCCAAGGAAGTATTAAACTGAATGATGCAAATGATGAGTGACTGATCTGCTATTATGCTTCAAAGTCACCCGCGTCACAAATGTTGACAGAAAGAAGTTGGGAGGGGCTTTCTTGACTTGGGTTTTTAAGCGAGCACACACAACACCCTATAACCACTTACAGTAGCAAAGCTTGTAGTCCAGGAAGAGAAAAAAATTATAATAATACCATACCAGAATATTTCAAATGCACAAACACTTGGGAACTAGAAAGTATAACATTTTGAAAACTAATCCTTTAATCTGCACTTATTATTAAAGTTCCTACTTATGGAGTAATGCCATACATGTAGTGAAGAGATATATATAAAATATTTTTAAAATGCAAAAGCTGCATAATCCTTTTATGGATTTAAATACCGTGAACATGAACCTGTGGTTTAAAGTTTCAGGATATCATGCTTACATGACAAATTTGAAATATACTACAAATCTTACTCAAAAACTAAAGTTGTCTGTGATGCATCTCCAAATACATTCTGATATAGTGGATTACAGCCAACTAACCATTTTGAGGAAATTGCAGGGTAAATATTACCTATATGTATAAAAATCAATATTTAACCGCAATAGTGGTTTTTGAGGAACCACAGATAATTCTTGATCAGTGTTGAAATTACTTATCACACTAAATAGTTTGATTAAGATGAACAATAAGATTCAAGACTTGCACAATTAATTATGTGAGATGACACTTGGAGGAACTAACATAAAACTTTTACAATTACTTGAGGAACTATAAGTAAATGTCATAATAACGGCAATATTTTCCAATCAATTTTAAGAAAAAAATACCCCAAATTGCATCACATTTCATAAACACTTTCACTTTGCAGTTAGCGATAACATAACATCATAAACAAATCTCTCTGTACAAATGCTAATTCTAAGAAATCAGTGTTCAAAAATCCTAAATGTTACATAACATTGAAAACCTTTCAAATGGCAACCAATAAAAGAAGATCTGTTGGTGGAGCACAACAGACACACCAACATCAAGAAAATTAGGCATGAGATACAACCACTTACTCAAACTGCATTTAATCATTAACTTTTAAGCAAATAAGCTGGTCGTAAAAGTTGGGTTTGAGCTAACCGTTAATGTGATGCGGTCCAAATGGCATCCAAGCGGCTCTTATAATGCTTCAAACACACTTCCTCTGTCTGTTCGGTCCAATATTATCACTTCATTTACTTACAGTCTTACATACAGTCAGGCTCTGTCCCAGCTGTGAGTGAGTCTCAAGACAAATGCAGCTGTCAGAGCAATGCCATATGATATTTACAATCCATCTGCATACCTGAGTTTGTTCAGTTTCCTCCATGCATGGTTGCTATGTTAAGACACTAATGATAATATAAAGTGAAAGAATTTCTTCTGAATTCAGGCCAAAAGGATCAACCGGTGTGCGTTTTCAAATATAGTACAGGATGTGTCTGGTTCCCACACATTCTGACCAATTATTTTTCATGTGACACCTGTTCTAATGCTCTGTTAAAAGAAGGTAATGTATAAGATAATTCCAAGCAAAAGAATTTAGTTTTTAGCTCACAAAGGAACATATCATCACTATTATCTTTTCCTACTGAACACAAAATAACACACTGTTCCTCCCACAACACAAACAATGAAACAACATTCCCTTCCACTAAGAAAGATCTAACACTGTCTGCAAAGTGACAAAAGAAGGACCTATTACTGTCTGCAAAGTGACAACTAAAAATGTGAAAAATGCAGCAGTTATGAATCAGTTAACTTGAAGCACATGCATTATGATTAATTATTTATGACAGTATTTGTCGCAGCATTTACAATTAGAGAGGCGTCTTAACAAAACAAGGTAAAGAAAAATGGCAAGACGCATTGCAAATATCACAAAAATGTATTAAAAGCACGGCATGCACATTTACTTGTGGGACAGGTAGATGATTCAACGCTGAAACATTTCGTGTTCATTTATTTGAATATATAGACATTCATTTGAATAAATCACTTGTATCAGGAGTATTCATACCTGGGCTCAGGGTTTAATCCATTTCCTTTAAACCAAAGAGAAAACATCCCATGTGTTCACAGCAGTGCTTTCACTAACTTCCTATTCTAGTTACATGAGCCAGACTTCAGATGAGCGACAGAACTCAACAAGTGATCAGAAAAGCGATTAGCATGATTCATGAGCAAATATTACTGGCCCGGAATATGCCCTTAATTGGTCAGGTAGGCTAGGTCTAAAAACCAAATGTGCTGATTCAACTATGAATTGACTATTTAAGCCATATAAATTTTTTTCAGTGCAATTCTTTAAGTTGTAAATTTAATGTCTAGATCGCTGTGAAACTCTCACGCGTGCAGCGCTGTCACGTGACACTTGTTACTTTTCTCAGCGCTGTTAAGGATGCACCGTTCACCGTTGTTTGAGATAACCAGCTATATAGGTTTATGAAGATTGACGGGATGCATTTTCATTTGTGAAGCCAAAAGTGAAACTGAAAGCTGCCACTGAGCTATGAACGGGAGCCACCCGGCGTCCCCTGGAGAAAGACACGCATTGTCCCAAAATAAATAGATTTGTTGCCCAGGGAGTTCGTTCTTTGGCCATTTGAAGATAAGTCTCGAGGAAGAATAATAAGTTCTGGACAAATTATGTTTAGATTGTTTTGGTGCAGTAAGTTATTGTTCTATGTGATGCTGTCATCTAGTGGTTAAAGGATCAAGTGACTACAAGGTTACAGGTTTAACTACACATTTATATAAATTCTATCACATTTTTTTGTCAGCCCAGGTTGGTCCAGATCTACATCTCTTGAATCAGCTAAATACGTTTGACTGTATTTTCTTTGCAACTGGTGCAATAAAGCACCGAATGAATGTTTAACGTAATTCAAAGCATTATGCAAAGAGTTCCGATCACTCAAAAAAATCCCTTTAACTAAACTTTAAACTAGTTAAGGTATGGTTTTAAGTTGAGTAGTGTTCAGTGCAAGACAAATGTGGAAATGGTGGGAACAATGTCATCTATGCATGCTGAGGTGATGAGGAAAAAACTTCAAGCATCATCAAAGAATTCACATCCTGTAATATAGCCTTCCACAAAAGTCAGTGACCTAGTTAATTATTATATATATATGAAACATTTCTAGCTCTAAAGCAGTTAAATCACACAGACAGCGACAGAAGTGAATCATGTGATGTTTATTGCCATTTATTAGAATAATAAACAATAAAGGGGTCAGCTGGATTTGAGAAAAAAACAATAACAGAGTTCCATAGAATGTATTGGCATCAGTGTAAAATGATTTTATATGTCATGAAGGAAGATTTTGAGGGCATTGGCCTAATGAACATTGTGTCAGTAAAGAGGAAAGATGTCAAATAAAACCTGGTATTAGCAGCAAAATGCCTAAACGTCTCATCAGAAACCTCACAAAACAACTAGAAATTGGCTATAAACTCGACTGTACCTTTACAGCATCCCTGTCACATTCAGCAGAATCAGAATAAAGGATAAAAACACCATAAAAGACATTTAAATACTTTTCATATGTTTTTTAAATGCTTGTGTAATCAGGCAGACAGTATTTACATTGTGTATATTAAACATCTAATTCACAGATGTTTAGATATTTGATTATGAATATGACATGTTTATTATGTGTTCTCTTATAGAAGGATTGTAGTTTTAAGAAAAAAATAAAATAAAATTCAAATTATGATTAGATCATTTTATCACCCACAAAGGCGTTGCTAGGTGGTTATATTAATAAATCTAATTAATCAATGATTTTTGGGCCATTTTATCATCTATCCACCACAAATCTTGAAAGAACTGAAAGTGTTATTTGGCTGCCAGTTGATGATTGAAATGCAGATACCTGAGGTTCATCTAAAACTTGACAGACAAGTCGGTAGCACTTTATTTTACAGTCCTGTTCATGTACATACTATGTACTTATTATAGTAATTACAATAACTATGTAATAACTAGGTACTAACCCTGAACCTACCCCTTAACCTAACCCTACCCCATGTAGTTACCTTGTGTTACCAGAACTTTCTTAGATAAATACACTGTAAGTTCACTATAAGTACAAGTTAGTACACATACTGTAAAATAAAGTGCAACCGACAAGTCAACACTCCACAGAAGATTAAGTTTGCCATTTCAAATAGGGGTTTTTTTTCTTTGTTTTTTTTTTCTGTAGCACAAAAATTAAACAAAATGAAATGTCTTTTAAAATTTTTAATTGCACTAAATGACAGCAAATAGTAAATCCCTATCAATATTTATATGGCTTTGAACGAGGATTCAGATAAACATACAAAAGGTAAAATAACACATTTGGCTTGCAAAAAATAATATACTGCAAATAATGCAGCAAAGCTAACCCTCTATGGAGAAAAACAAAGAGTCAGACACTTCATAACTTTGTTAATCCTAAAACAATACAAACAACAGAACACACCCATTCACAATGTTTTTACCTTTCAGAGACTCTTTTAAAGCAGCACTTTGTGTTTGTTGCACTACAGCAGCAGTCTGCATATCTGAAATGTTATTTAAAAAAGCCATCCTAAGTTACCCAGCTCTCTGTGCGCATGCGTTTGACTGAGGGATCTTCCTGGTTCTCGGTCTCTGGTGATGATCGACTGCTTTGTCCTGATGATGCGGCAACTGTGTGAGAGTCCAGCCGCTGGTCCTCACGGTCACTGCCCTCATATGAACTACCAGAAGAGCTGAAGCTCTCAGCAGGAGAGCGGCCCACTTCTTGTCTGGAGTTGGGCCGAGGCCTGGGGTGGATGGTGTGGTACAGCGAGGGGCCGGCATGCTCTCTTGGAGGGGAGATGGGCTCTGATTTGATGCTGATGGAGTTGCTGGAAGAGTCCGAGGCCTGAACTTGAGGTTGTGTGGTTCTGGAAAGAAACAAGACAACTAAGATGGTTATTAGTACTATGTTATTTACACTACTGTTTAAAGGTCTGGAGTCACTAAGACAATGTTTTGAAAGAAATAAATATAATTTTGTTTAAAAAAAAATAATTTATCAAAGGTGACAGTAATGTGTAACACTGTTCTTTTAAACTTTCTATTTATCAAAGAACTCATCCCAAACTTTATTTATCAATTCCTATTTATCAGTTTCTTTATAATGTTATTATAATAACTTTATATTTATCAGTTTCTATGATAATTATTATTATAACTTTATATTTATATAAGAACTCATCAAAACAATATATATAATTATCATAATTTACACAAAAATGTTAAGCAGCTCAACTAGTTTCAGCATTGAAAACAATAATTGTTGAGCAGGAAATCAGCGTATCAGAATGATTTCTGGAGGATCATGTGACACGGAGGAAGTATGCTGAAAAGAAAATACAGTTTTGCTTCACAGGAATAAATTACATTTGAAAATAAATTCAAATAGAATCCAGGTTTTTTTTTTATTGTAACAATATTTCACAAAATTAGTTTTTTTTTTTAATGTTTTTGATTTAATAAATGCAGCATTGGCAGGCATACTGTAAGAGACATGAGAGAAAACATACAAAAATACCAATACCAAACTCAACAACAGAAGTGATTGTCTTGAAGTCGACATGAAAACTAAATTTGCATAGTTAAAGACATTATGTTTTACATTTAGTATTATTGGTCTTATTGTGCATGATTCATAAAATGCAGGTTATTCGAAATAATTAAATGTTAGCAAAAATAATAAATGTAACTGTCTCTGAAACAAAACAAAAATTTTGTAAAAATAAAATAATAAATAAATAAAAGTAAAATGGTTTATGAATGCTGGTTTAGGTAGTTGACGAGCTGAGCTAGGTGGGACTTCCCTGAGCTATTTGAACCAACAAAAAAGAGCCTGATCCACTAACCTATTATAGAAAACTGGTATGGATTAGGTAAAGGTTACCTTTTACCTTACTTCATCGTAGTTTCATAAATGTGATTTTCCAGCTAGTCAAACTTACTCTGACCTAATAAATTGTTTCACTTTTTTTCAAATCAGGTATAAAATCCGTCTGCAGTTTAACACTCTAACACATGGGTGAATGAAGGAAATGCATGCCATATTGTGGCATCAGACCTCAATCCCACAGTCTAACCTCTGAGCACTGAAGCCTGGCTGACCATGTTGACTGTGTTTCCATGAAGACCCTGATGCTGATGTGACAGCATCTGGGGAGCTGAAGCTGTGTGAAGAACTGGGCTCTGTACTGCTCAGGGCAAAATCTATAAGAAACGAAAGAGTTAAAAAGTACAATAGTCATTCAGTAGTGTCATGAGGTCCAGAATCTAGTATTATTAGATGATTTATTATGTATAGGTCAATTATATATACCCGTACTGAATGATGAGGTCATGGCTGAGTATACAAGGCCCTGAGGATGCAGACTGGGGGTTGCCATGGATACCACAGGCGTAGTCAGTGATTGGCTGGACTGAGAGTTCCCTATTTGCTGGTGTTTAAATAAACAAAGAACACAGTGGAAACAACAGGGGTTGATTTGTGTGAAGGAGAAAGCTGCTTACAGACAACAATAACACTGTATTATTAATTAATTTTTATGTTTTCTCTTCAAAATGATCAGTGTTGACAGTGTAATCAGACTACCATACATCACTTACAAAAGTTGGAGCTGATATTATAAGTGCAGCTAATTAGCTAACATAAAAAACACCAAAAAATCTGGGCACTTTAGCCAAACTTAAGATGACTAAATCTCACTATATTAAAAAAAAAAAAAAAAAAAAAACACAGAACAGAACAGAACAAACAGAGCAAAACAAAATAACACAATAAACAAAATGAACAGAAAAAGCAGACAAATTAAAACAAACACAACAAAGCAATGCAAAAATAAAACAAAAATAAATGAATGAATGCAAAAAAACAAACAAACAACAACAACAACAACAATAAGAGGAATCGAAACAGAACAAAACAAAGCAAATCAAAAACAAGTTTAAAAAAGAACAAACAACAAAACAAAGAAGAACAAAGCAAAAATATAATAAATTATGTACACAGATTTGTCTTAAATGTCTTAATCATATTTGGGACTAGATTTTCTGTTAAATATTGTTTTAACTAAAAACTGCAGTGTATAAAGGTTTCAGTGATTTTAATGTTTCTCTGAACCACTAGATGGCCTGTAACTAGCATGTAACTGTTAAACAAAAGGCAGCTGTAACAATACTGATTTTCTTACATTTCTTATGACCTAGTTAATGAGTCATTTTTAAAAAGCTTTTCTGAATTAAATATAATCAAATTCCCCTTACCAAATGTTTCTTTCCTTCCTCTTGCGGCTTGCAAGAAATAGATTTAAGGACAGTTTCAGACATCAATACTTTCTTATTGTCAGGATGTTTCTCTGGCACACTGTAGATATGTTGTTGATGGCACACAAAACAAATCTCACCAGTGAAGAGACAGTACGCTTGCACACAGGAGGAATGAGCACTCTGAGATCAGGTTTATGGCCCCCTGCTGACGACGCTTGAGATTTTGTCGAAACAACTCTTCCCATACGGTTTCCTTCCGAACTGCCAACAAATCCATTGGCTGAATGAGGCACAACAAAAGGGATATTATTACAATTTGGGTGAGGTATAGGTTAAAAGTGTGTGCTTATATCAAAAACTTACAACTTAGGTGGGGTGGATCAGTAAGAACAAAATAATAATAAAAAAAAAGATTAATATTATTGGCATTCTAAGGCACACTAAAAAAATGTGGGGGCAGAAATTTTTTTTAATGTTCTTTGAAGAAGTCTCTTGTGTTGCATCAAGGCTGCATTTATTTGATCAAAACTACAATAAAAACTGTAATATTTTGAAATATTATTACTATAATATAATAGTAATATAAAATATATATTATATAATATTATAAAAAAAAAAAAAAAACATTATTTATAACCTGGACCATTTCATTAACTGACAAATCAGGAACGCAGAAAGGACAAGTGGTGGATAAGGAAATAAATTTTTCCTGCATGAGGTCACGACTTCGCGTCCTGACCACAACAATCACCATCCGTGATTAACACGTACTGTAATATACACATACAGGATCTGCCACATTCTCAGCTACTTTCATTTATATGCTACATATAAGTGCAGTACAGTATAGTTTCAACTTGATGGCTTCATACCCATAATACAGTAAATTACAGTAAACTATTTACACATCCAACCCTTTAAAAACATTCGCATGATTTGTGGATGGTTTGTAATTTTATCTTTCATTTAAACAGAATTGCACAGCATGCAGGGAAGTAAATCACATGTTTAATGTGTGTTCTTTAAATAGACTGGCACCTTAATTGAACTTTATCATTACATTCGGACACATTGTATAAGTTAACCAAAAAAGGAAGTACCTACCCACATAACTGGAGTGCACACCATTTGGAAGAGTGGCGCCTTGCATCCCATCTAAACATATGGATATTAATTAAACAATCGAAACCCTTGTATGACCCTTGTATAAAGTGATAGTTCACCCCAAAATGAAACTTTGTTATCATTTACTCACCCTTAAATTGTTCCTAACCTGTATGAATTTATTTTTTCTTTTGGATGATTAAACAGGTGAGATGTTGTTCCTGCTTTGGCTTTGGCTTTGCCTCCTGAAGTGTCCCTGGATCAATGCCACTTTGCACCCTGATAAGATATGCTGGATGCTTGTCTTTATGTTGCCACACAGCGGGCAGCCTACCTTGTCTCCAAACCACTGGGTGAGGTTCCAGGGGCATGGGATGGTGTCAAAGGTTGCCTTTAACAGAAGCTGAGCCTGGACTGCCACGTACTCCAGTTATCTGCCCAAGTAATGCGCCTGTTCACAGTCACATCCCATTGCGTCCAGGCTCCTTGACTGCCATTGGATATGGCCTTTACTCCTGCTCCAGCCTGGTAATTTCCAGGTCTCCTGCTGCCTCTTGGTGGCTTTAGACCAGAGCTGCTGTGGTGCTCCCCAGCCTAGGCTACCCTGACCGGTCTGGACTAACCCCATCACCTCTTGATTTCCTAGTCCTTTAGCTCCAGAACAATCTAGCTCTTACTTGTACCCTAGGCTGATGGATTTGATGGGGAGCTCCAGCATATTCCGGCCAAAGAGACTTTCAATCCCAACCAATTTTGAATGTAGCTATTGGCAAGGCTGTCCATCCTGCTAACCTCCGGAATAGTAATAATTTTACGGACCTTTAGAGGCCACAGCACACGCTGGTTTAATGCGTGCTGGTAGCACCACACTTTGTGCTTCCCAGGCAGATGGCTTTGCTCAATTCTTGACAAGCCCACTGCAAGTTGTTGCCTGGCTAGCTTCCCCATCTGCATGTCAGATAAATCTGTGGTGTACTGCATTACCAAGCTTCTCAATGGTTCCAACAACGAAGATGGTCCTGACATACAGCACACCTTTCCTTATCGAGAGACTTCTTGATTTTTCAGCCTTGCTCTTCATTCTTGTCCATTTAAGCAGCTCGTCAAAGCGCTTGAGGAGCCTGGTCATGTATGGAGCCGTCCGAAGGGTGCCTGTTACATCATCCATGTAGCTCTTCAATGGTGGAAGCCTCCTGCCTGATGGTAGCTTGATACCCCTTACTACTTGCCTGGCTCCTCTGAGGATTACCTCGAAGGCAAAAAAAAAAATTGGATGGGGGATATGGCACACCCCATGGCCATCCCGCAATCCAACCATTGCTATCCTGTTGATTAGCCTTCCAGAGTAAAGCACATGTGCAGGTTGCTGAAGTATAATGTGATAATGTTCTGCAAACAACCTGGGACATTAAAGAATTCCATGGCAAATTATAGCAGCTTGTGCAGCACTGAGCCATATGCACTGGCAAGATCTAGCCACACCACATGCAGGTCGCTCTTCTCCCTCTTTGCATGCTGAATTTAATCCCAAATCACAGAAGAATGCTTGATACATAAAGACAAGCCTGGGATTCCGACCTTCTGGTAGCTTGCGTCAATGCATCCATTCCCCATGATAAAGTTGCTCATCCTCCACGTTCAACAAGGCAATGTTTCAGAACTGGTTGATTGTATTGGAGTTCTGCTCTTTGGGAATGAACACACCAACAGCTTGTTGCCACTCTGCTGGGACTTTTCATGAGCTACCACAGTATCTTAACCACCTGGGGGCAGCTCTTGTACAGCTTATATGGAAGCCCATTAGTCCCGGGGGCTGATGCTGACCATGCCTTCTTGATAACCTCCTCCACCTCTCGTAACTTAGGTGGGCATCTATCAAATGGCTCTGTCGGTAGGGCTGGATGTTGTACATACTCTGGGGAGCCGAGCAGTGTAGCCACTCTTTGCAGCTTGGCAGAGATTTGTTTAAGTTCGTCCCACAGCTCCTTCAGGCCAACTTTTTCCTTGGGTGCCACTTTCCTTTAGTTCCGGCAGAGCTGATTCTCAATCTCCCTTTCTCTCCTTGCTTTCCTTGGGGCTGTGGGCTCCTTCCTACTGACCTCGCCAAACCTCCCTGTGCATTCTTCAAAGGTGATCTTTCCAAGGCTCTTAAGGTTTTTCTTGACACTGCTTTGCAACTCAAGCTCTAACAGTTGACTCCTCTAACAAGCAATCCAATCATTTGCCTTAGGCCACTTGATCTTGTTGAACTAACCTGGTTGCTTCCTCATTGGCTTTGTGGGATGTACTTCTGGTGGACTGGTATCCTTGTTTTCTCTGGGTACCTTCTCCATCATGCAGTTTCCTTTAACTTCTACAGACATCTCAGTTACACTGGGTCCTGCGGCACTGTGGTTGCAATCCTGGCTTTGGGTCCCAAGTATCTGACCTGCTTGAGCAGAGCAAGTTCGCTGGTCTGTCTGACTTCTACACTTCTACACTTATTGAACACGAAAGAAGATATTTTGAAGAAGACTGTTAACCAAGCAATTGACAGTACCATTGACTTACATAGTATGTAAACATTACACTATAGAAGTCAATGGCTACCAAACAGTTGACACTAGCCATTGACTTTCATAGTATGGGAAACAATACCATGGAAGTCAATGGTTACTGTTAACTCTTTGGTTACCAACATTCTTCTAAATATCTTCTTTTGTGTCCAACGGCTGAAAGAAATTCATACAGGTTTGGAATAAATGGAGTTATGACTGAACCAAAGCAATGGCAATCCCATGATATTTAGATATTTACCAAGGAAATAAATGATCAGCATATCAACCACTATATTTACATGGTATTCCAAGTATCCTCAAAATACAACATGGAATTACTATTGTACACCACAGCATTATTATGTATCATGTGCAGGAAACCACATCATGATGGTATTGCATTCAAAAGCACATGGTAATGATGAACAATAGATACTGACCCATGACAGCAGTGCTGTTGTTGCTCTGGGGAGTGTTGGAGGATACAGACAGTACATTCGTCCCGCTGAGGGATACTGGGGTGTCCAGAGAGTTGTCTGTACTGTAGGACAGGATGGTGGGGTTTGTGATGGGCAAAGTCAGCGGTATCGAGTAACTCTGCTGACCCAAAGCAGCCGGCTGATAGAGACAGAGAAGATGATGTGAGAGAGATGTCAAGGGATTAGTTAGATTAAATAGCAGAGGTTGCCTTTTTTGGATGCTTTTAGGGTGTTGCTGCCTACTGTGTGCAGGCGCTAGAGTGTTTGGAGTGATTGTAACGGTGTTGCTATGTAGTTTTTAAGGTGGTGTGGTGAGCATTTGAAGAGTCAAAAAAAGGTCCTAAACTTTTGAAAAGTAGTGTAGTGTAACAGGGATGCCAAGATGAAAAACATACATTACACTTTTCTTACAATTTTGTGATTTCTCATCATGTTGTCAAACTCTTCATTAATCTTCTGATATTTCTCCTCCGTGTGAGTCGTGAGGACATATGAAGCTTCTGGATCTGGGCTGTCACAACCTCTTTGTTCCTTCTTGTTCAGCACCTGTAGGGAACAGCACAGACGTACAATATGATGGCATTAAAACTCTAACATTCACTATAATATTCAATGTCTATATGCAAAAAATACAAATATAAGGCTAGTCTGCTTGAAATGTTGATTATTTTTCTTTGAAAATACATTTTACTTTTATTAATTATAAACCAAAAGCAAAATACAGTATTCAGCTTCACTAAATACTACCTTCTATTTTTTTATAGCATGTAAATAAAGTAGGCATAATTATGTTTCTAATAGTAGAGTCTTATATTGTTGTCATGTGACCTCATCATATTGCATATATAATAAAAAAAAAAAAAAAAAATTATTTTGGATATTTTCGTACCTATTACTGAACATTACAGTCCTAAAGCAAAAGTGTGAGTGCAGGACAGTAGACTGAGGACCTTCTTGCAGGAGTTTAAGAGCCTTTATGAAAGTGAATGGAAATCAGAAGCTTATCTCATCCTCAGGCGTCTGTAATGTTGAAACTCTGTGCTTTAAAGTTATAACTGGGCCTTACATTACACGTGACTCAGATAGAGGTTGAAAAGTTCAGATAAGAGGTTGTGACTCTCAATTAATCTGATAAACAAATTTAGGTGTTGATATTATGGAGATCAAAACCAAAATGTGATATGCAGTGAAGATTTTTGACTAGATCTATCACACTCAAATCATTATCATTGGCTACAGGAAGTCCAGGTTGAAGAAGTTAATGCACTTTATGACCAATTTCCTGGTCATTCAGTAATCAATGCAGAATGGATTTGCTATGGTCAAACTCCAATAAAAATAAATAAATACAAAAGTACAAAATTACACAAAATTCACTTAGAAATCACAACTAAATCTCTTCAGAAATTGTAGAGGAGACGCATACTGTACGAGAAACAGGCTTCTAAAGCAAAAATAACAAATCCATCATTAATTAAGGGATTTCAAACCAATGCTGTTTCTGGCTAAAAAAACCATGATCCATAATAACGCTTCCACCAGCAACAAAATCCATCCCCTGTTGTCCTCGAACATCAATACCCACCGACATATTTGTTTAGAACTTGTAACTTCACCTGTGCATATTTCTCCCTGATTCAGATGAGATTTTCAATGGAGAAAGAAATATTATGGATTATGGACTGTTTTTGCCTGAACTACTGTTTTAAATATAGCAATGGCTTAACGGTGGATTTGTTTCTTAGAAACATGCAGTTTTTAAATTCACTAGATGTTGCTATCAGCTTTTTGGTCTCTCATTCCGACGGCACCCATTGACAGCAGAGGATCCACTTGTGAGCGAGTGATGTAATGCGCAAGTTCTCCAAAATCTGCTCTGATGAAGAAACAAACTCATTTATATCTTGGAAGGCCTGAGGGTGAGAACATTTTCAGTAAACTGTCATTTTTGGGTAAACTTTTCCTATAACGCCGAGGTACAATTAATTGTAACTTAGAGGCAGGTTGAATACTTTTCTCTCTCCTTAGATGACCCTCCTTATCGATCTTTAAAAGAATTTCTATTTGGATACATATTATAAGTTATTATCAAATTAAAGTGGCAACTGGGATCAAAATTCCTGTAGGCAAATCACAACTTCAGTAGTAAGTGTGTAGCACACATAATTTTATTTTTATTCAGAATGCATTTCTGGTACACATAAGTGATTTGTGATTCATGGAGGCCAATGAGAGCAGCTCTCGCCAAGAGTTCCACTTCTTTGACTGATAGTATCTCAGGTTTCCTCAGTATGAATGTTGGATAAGACTGGATCCTTATTTTTAGCTACAACCAATTAGCACCACTCAAAAACAATCTGTTCACATGACTTCGGCACCAGCATTTAGCTACAGATAGCTAGACATTGAACACACATTCACTATTTCCTTTAAATCTGGCATCTGTACAGAAACTTGCATCACAGGAATGAATTACATTTCAAAATATATTCAAATAGAAAACTATGGAAGCCCTTTTCTGGCAGGAAATAATAATAATAAAAAAAATTGCAACTCTATAGCTCAAAATTCTGACTTTTTTTTCACGCAATTCCTAGTTTAAATTTCGCTATTCTGACTTCTTTTTTTTTTTTTTTTTTTTCAGAATTCTGAGTTTAAATCTCGTAATTGTTTTTTTTTTTTCACCATGGAATAAATAATAATAAAAGGTAATAGAATAACCTTGGCCACTATCACATGTTAATTATAAATAGAGCAAATGCATGTGAAAATGAATATGTAATTTGAGCACATGCCTCACTGAAGACAGTGATCTATAATTACTTCAGCCTGCATGCTTGAAATGTGGCCCAAATGTTTGCTAACTGTATTACAGCATCAGTAAATGCACCCCGCATCTCCAGATGCTACGACATGCATTAGTGTAATCTGTTCAAGGGCGTTCTGTGAGAGATTCAATCAGATATGGGTCATAAGATTCAGAATGAATCAAGATCACTACTGTGGAATGTCACAAGCACATAGCAATTAAGATTTTATTCTGCTTTTGAAGTTCCCACGTTGTCAAAAATGTGTAGCCACTTACTTCTACAATGTCTGAGTTGGTTCTGCTCTCGTGAGGCTCGTTGTATTCGGTGTACTTGAGCAAGACCTTGTCCATGTCTGTGCTGGCGTACTGGAAGAGCTTATTGGAGCGGTTAAAGATAATCAGGGCTATTTCACAGTCACACAGAACACTGAGCTCATACGCCTTCTTCATTAGACCAAACTTCCTCTTTGTGAACGTCACCTAGGAAAACGACAGGAGAAATATCAGAAAGCTGTATATGTTATCCTTATGGTCAACGATATCAACTACGGAGTTTCAGTAATATGTTTAACATCTGTTGACTGATGTGGATTTTGTTACAACTGGTTTTGCCTAGATTGAAAAACTATAACTTACGTATAACCTACATTTACTTATTATAAGTGTTAATCTTTATATTATCATTTAAAATGTTGGGGTCAGTAAGTCTTTTTTTTTTTTTTTTTGAAAGAAATTAGTAATTTCATTCTACAAAGACATTTTAAATTGGTCAAAATTGGTTTTCAACATTGATAGTAATAAGAAATGTTTCTTGAGCAGCAAATCAGCACATTAGATTGATTTCTGAAGGATCGTGAGACACTGAAGACTGGAGGAATAAATTACATTTTAAAATTTAATAAAAAATAGAACACAGTTATTTTCAATTGTAATAATACTTTATAGTGTAACCGTTTTTGCTGTATATTTTATCAGATAATACAACTTTGGTGGGCATAAGAAATTTGGGTAGCACTTTATTTTACAGTCCTGTTCCTCATGTACATACTATGTACTACTTATAGTAATTACAATAACTATGTAATAATAACTAGGTACTAACCCTGAACCTACCCCTAAACCTAACCCTACCCCATGTAGTTACCTTGTGTTACCAGAACTCTCTTAGATAAATACACTGTAAGTTCACTATAAGTACATGTTAGTACACGTACTGTAAAATAAAGTGTAACCGAAATTTCTTCAAAAACGTAAAGAATTTTTACCAACCCCAAACGTTAAAAGGGTAGTTTATAAAATTACATACAACTCTTTTTTTAATACTCTATCAAGAATGACTATGGTACTATATTGTTTTTATTATTATTATTATTTGTATTTTTTCTGAGTGTATGTTTCTGATGGGACCCAGCTGTTAGGGTTGCCAGATCATCTCATGTTTCCTGCCAATTATCACCCTCCCTGAGGAATCTCAAGCTTGCTGCCACTTCACAGCTGAGAACCACATTCTTACAGCAAACACTGAGAACAAACTCGTTCGATGTTTGTTGTCAATGTCACGGTGTAAAATCACATCTGAGATGCTCAAACACAGCGTTCTATTTAGAGTGTGAGGGGATTATTGATTTTGGATAAGAAAAAAATGGTTCATTCAACCAAACTATAATCACGTTATTTATATGTGGATAAAGAGTAATCAGGGTCCAAAAGAATGAAAGCAACAAAAATATAAAAATGTATTTACTATTCTATAGAATTGAAAGACAACAGTATCAAAATGACCATGGTTTTACCATTTTTTTAGGGCATGGTACCATAATAAGACCATTATTCTTTTGACAAACTGCTACCATTTGTTTTTTGAAAACTGAAAAAAAGAAATGTTCATTGATGGTATCCTATGAAAATACCATGGTACTTACTTTATTTTTATTTCCTTACATGGTACACGATGATACTTCCAGGAATACACATTGTACAATCATGGCACATATTTTTAAATAAGTGAAGAATGACAATACCATGTTTTTCTTGATATGTTACTATGGAGGTAATATGTTTTTTACACTTTGGAGTACAATATAAATACCACACTACTGTATATGAATACAGTACTCGCATAGAATTTATAAAATACAATGCAATTACCATCTGATGTACTATATTGTGTACTAAGTAAATTCAAATCAGCATATTAGAATGATTTCTATTATTTTTCAGGATCATGTGACTTTGAAGACGAGTAATGATGCTAAAACTCCAGCTTTGCATCACAGGAATAAATTACATTTTAAAATACATATTTTTTTAATATATATTGTTTTGTGCAGCCTTGGTAAACATAAGAGACTTCTTTCAGAAACATCAAAAACTATGGTAACAGCTAACGTTTTTTTTATAAATAAATAAATAAATAAATATATATATATATATATATATATATATATATATATATATATATATATATATATATATATATATATATATATATGTATCATGCTATCACTTAGAATATATCAAGGCTTTCTATAAAATGGCTAATAGTGAATTATTGCACTAAGACTATATAGTAAACTAACCCCATACAGTACAGAGGGATTATTCATGTATATAGGAATCTACAGTATTTCGACATATGCATGTCACGGACTAAAAACCTTCAGTGTAAATCACTGATCAAAAACACTGTGTGTACCAAAAATACTCTCCTGAACAAGAGCGCCCAGACTACATAGGGTTTGTGGTGCGGGTTGGTATTTTAAATTTAGATCACAGTACAGACTGGACAAATTCAGGCCTGTCCCTGTGGTTTTGCTGTGAGTGATGGCCGTCAGGGGCAGAGAGAGACACTGTACAAGGCCTCAGTCTGACCGGTCTCCTAATGAGAGATGTGGAGCCCAGACCTGCTCTAATTACTGCGACCACAGCACAGGGACTGCAGCGCACTGAGGAACCCAGACAAGAGCTCCTGTGTGCAGACGCACGGAGGAGGGTCAGCCCGGTCCCAACACGACACACCCAGAGTCTGACCGGTACATTCATTAAACACGCTTAAGAGACACGGGGCGCTCCTGAGCGAACATTTGGATATATAAATCATTTGTTAACAGATTTAAATCATGATTGCTAGGAATGAAGGTGTGCGAGGTTCCCTCTGCTCCAATGGTCAAATTAGAGTTTAAGATATCTTTAAAAAAAGCCTCTAAACAGGTACAAGTCATCGTTTTCTGACATAAAACTAATGGTAATGCAACTGGCTGTATCCAGTGATAACAGATGCCATTGATTATGAATCAAAATCATAAGGATTTTAATTTTTCTGAATGCTTTACAATTCCATTTATTTATTTTTTACTTTTTAAAGGATGCACTATAAATCTAATTGTGGTTCAGTGAAGAAACACTCCAGCGTATTCATTCTCTCTTGTAACATTATAAATGCTTTTACTTGATCATAATTGGTCAATTTAATGCATTCCTGCTGAATAAGAGTTTTAAATTCTTTATAAAACACTTTCAAACTGTAGTGTATATATTTAATATATACATTTTTTCACAAATGACAGATTAAATGCACATTTATCTTTAACCCGAAAGCACCGATAGATTTTCTTATTGCAGTTTTAGTTTTGATTCATGTTGCAGACATCTTCATCTCACCTGTCTGTTTCTCTCGTCCATTATGCGGGTAATCTGGATCTTCTTCCGCCCCATTCTCACTTTGCTTATCTTTGCTAATCAGAATCCTCTTTTCTTTCCAGTGATTATGGTACAGTGGACTATTTTTTGGTTTTACTGCATCGTAAGAAAACACCTCCTCTCTGCATTCTTCACCACACCAGAACCTGCGAAATATGCAAGGAGACAAACAAAGCTTTTATAGAAATCTCAATTTACACAAATACCACAAACAGCACAGATGGAAGTCAAAAGTGAGTGAAGACTAAACAAATCGCAAGCAACGTTTCAGTGTCACCTGCAGCATAATCAAACACACATGTAGTCTGATTTGCTGGCTGGTGTAAACAGCATCAGTATTACGCTAAACCCACCGGATTATGGGGGCAGGAAAAGTACTGTAACAGCATTTCTCATTAACATGGATTCAAGCCATCTTGTTTCCAATTAAAACCACATCATACAGCTACTGTTGCACATAATCTACCACAATCCCATGTAAATCTGATATTACGACATGTAATCTGGGCAATCCTGATAGAAAACCATCCATCATCACATCACAGGCTGACATTGCCTTCCAGAGCGGTAATATACATCCAAGACAGAAATAAAATAATTCCATGAAGGTTTTATTTTTGCTTGCATTTACTCCTCACTCAGTAAGCCTCCCAAAAAAATATAAGAACATATCAAAAACATTTCAAAAGATATAAAAAGTGGCTACAAGTGCCTTTTTAATAGCATATCCTCCCAAACCTGTTTTTAGAGAATTCCTGCCTGGTGTTCCCAGTGAAGGAGCAGATCTTGAGATCTGATGGATGAAGACAAAGGAACAACACCCGTATTCCTGCACTTTCACACCTTCCCGCTCTTCTCCACAGTTACCAGGGCAACCAACAGATGCCTTACTTAGGATCTATCAACTCTTGTCTAAGTGAAAAAAGAAGGAGCCAGTGCGAGAAAATAACACTGTGTATTTTAGCAATAATTTTACACTGAGTCTCTTGTATATTTAGGACTGTGCATTAAAATGTAAATTTTGTCTCTCACTTACTTACACTTATGCTTTTGGCAGACACTTTTATCAAAAGCAATATGCAATCTGCAGTCAAGGTATACAATTATTTATTACAGATGTATTCATTCCCTGGAAACCAAACCCATGAGCTTGCCATTCCTTGCACCATACTCTTTGAGCTACGCAAATACTTATACGTTATATATTTACCAGGACTGCATGTTTAAAATTACTTAAAATAATAATAATAATACATTATGTTTGTACAAATTATTTTTATTTCATTGATGATACTAATGCCATTTTATTGTTAATACCTGTACGTTCCCTAGTGTAAAAGAGAGAGAATGCATGTAGGAATGAAAGAGGGTTTGCATCAGTGGTTAATAAAACACCACTTTTCCTAAAATGCAAACAGCTGCATGTTCAGTTCATTCAGTGCATTCTGTTTCCATATACATCTTGAAAAAAAAGAAAACATAAAAAAAGTATATGTATATCATCACTGCAATTCAAATCATCACTAATTTGAGGTCCATCCACACAGAGTCTGTTTAATTAATTTACATTCCCATAAAAGGAGCTGAAAGATGCCCTGCTCCACAGATAAAAACATCACTTACAATGAGTTACTTAAAAACGGATGAATGTTTCCAGCAGACCAATGCAATTCCATCAGAAACACAACTGGCATTGTCATACAGCACACAGACATGACATAATATTCCCGTAGTGCTCTGGAGCTGAGTAAATGTCTGGCCTCTTTACATAAATCATTTTTACAGTAACTCACTACACAAAACATGGACACAGCATTAAACCCTGTGGTCTTATATGAAGACAACTGCATCCAACCTACAAGGCCTCGTCTAGTAATTAAGGGTTGTGTGATTGTTTCCATAATAAATGCAGACTGACACAGCTACATCTGGCTTCAGGGGCCTGTTGCATCTTATTTCTTTATTGTTGAACATTTTATTAAATATCCATGTTTTTGCTATTCAAAAAAGATCTGCATAAGAAATTATTTCTATTATGATGTAATTTAACTAGACTGTTTTAGGACATTACTGCCAGAAACATTCATTTCTGTAGATATATTCAGACAGATTGCTTTACAAAACACTGAGCTTCTTGAGTTTTTGGAAATGTAATCAGGGTTTAATTGTAGCCTACTTGTTCTGGACTGGTTTAGTTATAACTCACGACTGCCTGATGAACTCCTGTAAATTTGGAGTCAAATGTTTATATTAAATTTCATCATTCATCATGCAAATATTTGGGGTTGATTTTTGTTATGCTCAACAAGAAGTCCCGGACGTAAGATCTATACTGACAGACTCCATCCTGCTGTGCTTCTTCATGATATCATAAAGCTCACACTGAGGACTAATGTATGCTAATCTCACGTTGACTCTGAATTAGTTAGACTCAGGAATGTCTAGACCTGAAACCAATTTATTTATTTTTTTTCCATTTGATTCCTCAAATCAAAAACAGCATATGCATGGATGCATACAATGTGAGCAGTGGCAAAATGATCAGTTTTCTATCCTCTTTCCACATATTGATAACTCTGATCTGTTCCAGAAGAAAGTCTTTAGTGATTGCAATAGCAACTGGAGTAGATATACCAAATATTGACTACATTGTTTGAACAAACAGATAAGATTTCATACAGTCACTCCTAAACATTAGATACAAAAAAAAAAGTGAACAAAAGCCCAGATCATGGAAAATTCCCCCTGGATGGAAAGAATTCCTAACAAACCTCTAACATTTTACAACAGCAAAAGACGACAGACCCTCAACTCTATGAAGAAGCAACTTCTACGAGAACAGTTCCTTCATAAAAATACTGGCATGAAATTCAGTTTAAGGTCACACGAAAGATCCTTAACAGATCTAGAGAGGATTGCTTTGAGGAATAGGATTAAAAAAGGACTAAGCCAATTCCAATTAGATCAGGAAACCTCATGTGATTCTCCATACCGACAAGGACAAAAATGTCAAAAGACACAACAATATGAGTGGAGTGAACGTGTGAATGGAACTGCGCTTAAAAGAGTCAGATGCAGAACAAATTCCAAATTCTAATTGGATTCTAAATCTCAGATAACTGGTCATTATCACAAAATAAAGCCCGTTTATCACCTTAAAGACAGTTGCTTTGTGATTGTGATCAGCTGACTGTACATTATCATGCTTATTAGATGGTCATTTATCAAATAGACATAAAATACTGTTTTGGATATAAATTATTTTATAACATGAGAAGAAATACACCACCAAAAACTAAGAAATCGGTATCAACGGTCATTATGCAGAAAGATTTAACTGCAGAATGGCATGACTGACCAATCAAAGTCAAGTAGGCTACTGCAAAAAGCCATGTAATAATAGAGGAAAATCCCACTGTCGCTCTGCAAATTTTGCAGGCAAATTTCAACAGAATTGATTTCAATAGAAATCTGTCCAACTGAAAGTTTATCATCTTTGATAATCAAAATGAATGAAACGACTAATGAAAATAATTTCTTCATGCCTGGCTTGAATATAAATCTACACCCTTATCTCATTTAGTTTACAGTGTATCATGAATATGCAAATTAGTCCCCACCTCCACTCAGTCACACCAGCTCTGAATACGGCTCCACTTTCACAAAGTAAAGCCTACACAGTGGCAAGTGATATAAATGGCTGAAACAGAAACTGAATCCACTGAGGAAGAGTCACAAGTCCTACAAGTCCATGTATCAGAATGCAAATGCATTTTATGTATCACTCTCTACAGCGCTGAACACATAACGGTAACTGATATCATTAGCCTCTGACTTGACTACATTATCAAACAGCTAACAATGTGTTACTAATGTTACACTAACCATGCTCACGTTCTCCATCTCAGACAGCTACCTTCTAAAAATCAACATCCTTAGATGGAAACGCCCACAAGTTAATGAGATTGATTTACATTCTTCTGACAACAGGGAACCGGAGTTGTTTCAAACTGGATTTATGAGCATTTCTTTGTCAGTTTTTAGTTGAAAATGCTCAGCATTGTTGTTGTTGACTGATGAATTATTACATGGGTTGTCTTTAAGCATATCACACACATCAGCTAGGCATGCAAACAATGTTAAAACTTGATTTTCACCACTTACAGAATTTTTATTAGAAGATGCTCCTACAAATATAATGCATAAACCGTTCCCTAAAGTTCTAAAACTTAGCGAGATATAATTGAACAATAACACAATATGCCATGTGGCTCACAACATAAATGTATCCTGTATTATACTGTATTTTAAGCACTGGACACCAGCTCACGAGTAATAGAGCCTGGAGTAGCTGGCAGGCCAATCCCAGAGGCACAGCGCCAAGCCTCAATTCCTCTGGTTTGGCCACGATCACTGAATCCTAACAGTCAGTTTAATAAAGCGCACTCATGCTCCTTCCTCAAATCTAATGTAACAGTTTGATTTGGCAAAGCGCAGACGTTTCTATTTACACTTCACAAAAGCAAGCTTCACGGGACTGCAGGAAGCCAGATTGGGGAGCTAATATTTAGAGACAATTATATTTGATTTCTGTATTTAAGGAGTATAATTTCTGAAAGATGGTCGATCTATTTAGATTCAAACATGTGGAGCGGCGGTCAGGCAGAAGGCAGCCAGAGGTTTATGGCTCTGTTGTTGAATCTGACCCCATGTGAGCATGCAGTGATTTATTCTCAAGTAAAGGCAATTAAAAAATTGTAACACAGGCATATGTTACAGTAGGTCAGACATGCCGCTGATTAAATGTAATGCATTAAGTATAAAAGTTTAAAAGGGCCAGTATAACTATAAAGTCTAACTAGATTACAAATTCTGTGTCAATCTAGGTAAACTGACAATGTGAAGTAGTTGAATGCATCCTTCAAAGTGCACTTGAAAGAGAATCAATGACATTGTCAAAACTGACTTGATGCATAGACTTTTAATATTTGGAAGCAGAACACAGCTTTATAGTCTAAATGTTTGAATAAAATTTGCTTGTGATACATTTGTGTACTAAATAAACAATGTTAACACATTTGTTTAATAAACAGTTAAATTCCTAAAGTTAAGATTTATTACAGCATGCAGTACAGTGCTCCCCGAAAAGGATCTACATTTAATTCGCACCTGAAATCAATCTATAACAATATATAAAGTGGAATCAGTCAGTGGTATTTTGCAAAAATATTCAATTGATGTGATTTTTAGTGTTCAGACAGGTGTATTTGATTACTCTTTATGCCTTCAAAAATATTAAATAATAAATGCACATAAATGCCATTTGATATTTTCTTATCTAATGCAATGACATCATACATTAAGTTTTACTTAAGAGTCAATTTTGGGGCAATTAGTGCAAAGCATAAAATGCTGCAAAATGACAACATAGCCCATACACTCTTTGTATAATGTCGACTCAGCTCGGCACGGCTCGACTCGACTCGGTTTGGTCTCTGTCAATTCTTTGTTATCAGTTAGGAACCTAGGTGTGCTATTTGATCACAATCTTTCCTTAGAAAGCCACGTTTCTAGCATTTGTAAAACTGCATTTTTCCATCTCAAAAATATATCTAAATTACGGCCTATGTTAATCCATGCATTTATGACCTCATGGTTAGATTATTGTAATGCTTTATTGGGTGGTTGTTCTGCACGCTTAGAAAAACAAACTACAGCTAGTCCAAAATGCAGCAGCAAGAGTTCTTACTAGAACCAGGAAGTATGACCATATTAGCCCGGTCCTGTCCACACTGCACTGGCTCCCTATCAAACATTGTTTAGATTTTAAAATATTGCTTATTACCGTATTTTCCGGACTATAAGTCACACTTTTTTTCATAGTTTGGCTGGTCCTGCGACTTATAGTCTGGTGCAACTAATTAATCCAAATTAATTTGACATGAACCTAGAGAAATGAACCAAGAGAAAACATTACCGTCTACAGCCGCGAGAGGGCGCTCTATGCTGCTCAGTTCTCCTGTAGTCTGCACTGAAAACATAGAGCGCCCTCTCGCGGCTGTAGACGGTAATGTTTTCTCTTGGTTCTTGGTTCTAAATAAATGCGACTTATAGTCCAGTTCGACTTATATGTTTTTTTCCTCATCATGACGTATTTTTGGACTGATGCGACTTATACTCAGGTGCGACTTATAGTCCGAAAAATACGGGTACTTATAAAGCCCTGAATGGTTTAGCACCTCAGTATTTGAATGAGCTCCTTTTACATTATAA
Organism: Carassius auratus; assembly: GCF_003368295.1. Taxonomy (NCBI): domain Eukaryota; kingdom Metazoa; phylum Chordata; class Actinopteri; order Cypriniformes; family Cyprinidae; genus Carassius; species Carassius auratus. The sequence goes on from NW_020529188.1 coordinate 54,763, forward strand.
TCCTCTACGTCCGCTACGTTCTCAAAACTCAGGCAATTTGATAATACCTAGAATATCAAAATCAACTGCGGGCGGCAGATCCTTTTCCTATATGGCGCCTAAACTCTGGAATAAACTACCTAACATTGTTCGGGAGGCAGACACACTCTTGCAGTTTAAATCTAGATTAAAGACCCATCTTTTTAACCTGGCTTACATATAGCTTACACATAGCATAGAACACTTCCCATACCACCTTATGTACTTGCTACATCATTAGAAGAATGGCATCTACGCTAATATTAGTCTGTTTCTCTCTTATTCCGAGGTAATTGTAGCCACCAGATCCAGTCTGTATCCAGATCAGAGGGTCACTGCAGTCGCCCGGATCCAGTACGTATCCAGACCAGATGGTGGATCAGCACCTAGAAAGGACCTCTACACCCCTGAAAGACAGCGGAGACCAGGACAACTAGAGCCCCAGATACAGATCCGCTGTAAAGACCTTGTCTCAGAGGACCACCAGGACAAGACCACAGGAAACAGATGATTCTTCTGCACAATCTGACTTTGCTGCAGCCTGGAATTGAACTACTGGTTTCGTCTGGTCAGAGGAGAACTGGCCCCCCGACTGAGCCTAGTTTTTCCCAAGGTTTTTTTCTCCATTCTGTCACCGATGGAGTTTCGGTTCCTTGCCGCTGTCGCCTCTGGCTTGCTTAGTTGGGGTCACTTCATCTACAGCGATATCATTGACTTGATTGCAAATAAATGCACAGACACTATTTAACTGAACAGAGATGACATCACTGAATTTAATGATGAACTGCTTTTAACTATCATTTTGCATATTGACACACTGTTTTCCTAATGAATGTTGTCCAGTTGCTTTGACGCAATGTATTTTGTTTAAAGCACTATATAAATAAAGGTGACTTGACATGACTTTAGAGTGGGCGGGATTATTCATCTTTGGTTATTTTTCATTCGCCGCCGATCCATCAAGCTCTCGCTGGATCCGCTCCTCTGCTATTGATGAGAGGAACCTCTGCACCTCCTCAACAGACAACAAAACAGCCATTTTTTGGCTGTGCTGACTTAAATATAGTGGTTCTGATGTGTTTGTGTCGCAAGTTCAGTGACGCAAGTAGTGACGATTCTCTCCGGCCAATCAGTGATAAGCAGAGTTTATATGTCATGTTTTGTTAACGGTATGGTTCACCTGGAACCCCAACTTTTTTGGTTATTTTGCAAGATCTTTGTTGTATGTATATGTATGTAAGGTATAGTTTGGTTGTTCTAATCTGATTTGAAAAATAATAATAATAGTAATAATAATAATAATAAAAAATTAAAAAAACTTGGAACCTCAACTGAACTGGTACTAAAAAAGTGAACCATACCGAACAGTACCACGCAGTGGAAAAGCGCCATAGTGAGTTACATATTCCTTGTGATTGTACAATGTAATTTGTTTTATTTTTGTACTCTATTATATCACAAGCCGATAAATAGCTATTGCAAATAACATATTTAAGCAAATGTAAAGAAAAATTATATATATATATATACACACACACACACACACACACACAAACGTGTTGAAGATATAGATAATGTCATGAATAAAGCTCCAACATAAGATTAAAGAGCAACTGAATAAACCAATTTCATGAACCAAAGTGGCAGCAACTTTCTACTTTCATCACGCCTAACATCACTTACAGATGCGTTCAATAACAAAAGCGCGTGAACGCCGGGCGTCACACAATTGCGCCTAACTTCATTTAAATGGGAATAAATCAGCGACTTAAATTTTTGTGAAATTACGTTACAGAATGTGACTGATCGGTGGTTTTAACCCACATTGCTGTATCAGAGAGCAGCTGATCTCTTACCTTCAGCCGGGCGCGTTCAGAGTTGGAGAAAGACAAAAGGAGCGCAAACCGAGCGGATGGATTCAAGCATTAGGATTGATGTGTTATCCCGAGTCATTCTTGCTCTCGTGCACGCGCTGCTGGATGATCCAGAGCTCCCAGCTCCTCCCTCCTACATCAGTGTCCTTCAGAGACCTTCCAGCCCACCTCACCAACAGACATACACTGATTGATTCGGGCTCCTGTGTCACCAAATAACATGCCACATTACACGCCTGAGGCAGTACAGCCTATTAACAACTCTATCTATCTATCTATCTATCTATCTATCTATCTATCTATCTATCTATCTATCTATCTATCTATCTATCTATCTATCTGAGAAGAAACAAATAATTAAATTAATAAATTTAATTAATAAAATTCGCACACACACACACACCCATTTAAATAATAATACATAAACATAAACGATATACAATATATGTGTGTGTGTTAAAGGTTTTGAGCTTTTGAATAGTAAAATTGTTAAAGGAAATGACTTTCCAAAGGAAATGACCTCACAGTAATCTATGAATCTACTCTACTGTAGATAAACTAAATGTCATCTTTAGAAATGTTAGTGAGAAGATGAAGAGCGGGCAGGAGATACAGTACATCTGTTGGCCTGTCACGGGGAATATATAGTGTCAGAGACAGGAAAATATATGAATATGTTTCATTCAGGGTGATTTATGAAATAAATGAATGTTATTGTATCAGTGAAGTCGGTGACGGTGCAGGATAGGAGCTTTTTTTTAGGCTGAAGAACAAAAATCTAATTAATTGACTGGGAATCAGACAAGCCATACTAAGGAAATATGTAATACAGCCTGCCTTGACATTTGATTTTTTGCCATGCTTTGTCAATTTATTTTTTTTAATATTTCAAAACTGTTGTCTTATTTCGGCTCGCAGTTGAGAAATAACATAAAAATACATAGAAAACAAATTACATTTAAAATTTCACTGGCACAAGCAATTAGATGTGACTATATTTGCACATCATTAGAGTGACTAATTAAACAACGTCCAAATTAAATGCATATAGACAGAAAATTATTTTGAAATAAATTATCACATAAAGTCGAAGCAAAGGTCGTTTGAACATTTTCAGCAAGCACAGCATGAATTGATTGCAAGCGCAAAATACAGTCAATAAACTGTTAAAAGATCTTATTTCAATTCTCAGATACAGCGAACAGACATTTAATTAAACTCTCTGTTGTCTGAGTATTTCCAGATGATATACATAAAAATATCACAAGTAATATTGTTCCAAAGAGTCTTAAAGTAGTTAAAGTGTCTCCAAATTCTGTCAAATGAAAGCCATACTACAGTATGCCAGCTCTGACCTGCTTCATCTAGTATTATTTTATTACTATTATTATTTTGTGATTAGCATGTCAATCAGCTCACTAAAATAAAAAATAAAAACTAAAAAAAGCAAAACGATGTTGTGATTCTGTGTATTTTATGATGCATTAGATGCAGCTTCACATTGTAAAAAAGTTACATTTAATTCAAAATGACTCCATATGAATTAAATTTCACGTAAGCACACATTTGTAATAACAAAATATGTTTTAAACATCATTATTGCCAAACATTCAGCTCAGTTATCCAGTTGTAAGTGCTAATGAAACTATAAGAACATTGTAACGTGTAAAGAGTTGAGCGGAACTTGTTCTAGAGGACCTGGCTGTAACAGTAACATCAACACATTAACCCGAAGTTGTTCTCTTGCTCACTTCTGATTAAAGTGAGAGAATAGTCTAAATACTGAAAGCTGAACAATGATGGTTTGCTGTAGTTATGGCACACTGACTGACAGATGTAGTGTGGCATCAGTCAATCTCCACAATGTGACTCGGTCTCACACAAAAAAATAAAAACAATGCCTTGAAGCTGCCTTCGATGAGAACCATCAGCTGCATGTTTTTCACATTTACTGAATACGAAAGTCATAACATATGATCAACACAAGTGATTTTCTTTTAGCTAATGAGTGCTGGTCAATTCCAACAGCACACACACTTGTTCATGAGCCTCAGATCCAATATACACACATTTATCTTTAAAAAGCCACTTTTAACGTAATGTATCATGGTTAAAAACAACAGAGGGCTACAAACTCGTAAATAGTCCTTTTCAGTTATCTTTTTAAAGGAACATGACATTTTCATTAAAGGGATCTCAAAAAACAATTCCATTTTCCTTTCAAATGGAAACAAAAATATTAATCTCTCTCCTAAAACTCTTCAGTTTAAGTTGGCAATCATTAAAACACAGAACAAATGTTTTTGAATAACGACCTGAACCTTTTAGGTTACAGTAAACCATAATAAACTCAACTCAAACAATATTAATTATTGTTTGTACAGGCTATGGACTGAAAAACACTGTTTCATTTCTTTTGTCACATTCTTTTGCTAAATGTAAAGTCTTTCCCTTAAAAGATGCTACACACAGAAGAAGGACAAACTTTAATGGCTGTCGTGAAGAGAGGTATCAGTTCTTCAGGAAGTCTCTTGCGATGTTCTCCAGGTCTTTCGTGAAGATGAAAGCACCATGAGCAGTGATGTGAGGTTAGCGTATGGGAGACGTCAGCCCTGCAGGTTAAACGTCCTCAGACAATGGCTAGAACAGCAGTACGCTACAAAACTCACAGTGGTTCTGTGCAAAAAAATACAAAGAGCAAAGAAAATCAGCTTATGATAATATGTCCTGAAATCTTGTGCAGAAAACATGCAAACCTTTCTCCTTGCTACAGTAGGCGGTTCTATATTTGGTCCAGGTTTTGTGTTACAAGTTTACGTCCAACCATTTTAATGCAAATTTTGAGGTTGAGCTTAATATCTACAGGAAAATACTTGATATGACCATACATTTTCAAAATACCTTTGCATAAAAGATAATGCCATAAATTGATGTGTATTGACTGAAGTTTAACATCACTCAGAATGTGTTAAGATGATGGCAGCCTCTTTAAAAAAAGAAGAAAAAAAGAAAAAAAGAAAAGAAATTATACATATACACACATGTCCGCCTTACCAAAACCAAATAACGGAGCATCGAAAAGACAGTGGTCAAAGAAACCTAAAGTACATTTTTGGTATGGTTAGCTGAAAGGAAACTATCGCACAGGGAAAAAGCTTTCATACCGGAGAACAAAATATATGTGCAGATGAATGTGTGCGTATATAAGGGAGGTCATGTTACTCCCACAACATGCAAGCTTTCACAAGGCTGGTCGATGAAGTGCCATTGAAACAGTGAGGGCTTCCTGTTATACCTTCACAAAACACACACACATACACAAACACACACACACACACGGCCCGAGATTGAAAATGAAGAGCTTTACGGGAGTAAAAGAGAAAAATGGAAAAGAATTCCCTTAAACAGATCGCCTCCCTCTCTTTCTGTCGCTCACACCGCTCTTCTCCAAACATCTGAACACTCGGGGTAAGAGGTAATTGGCGAGTGGATTAGATCTCTTAATGCACGTGAAGTAGCTGAGAGCAGCAGTGGAGCAGGATGATTGGGTTATGCTGCTGGATGCTGATACCAAAACCACAGCGTTGCATTACAGATGGAACATGATGGGCAACGGAGCAAGCACTGATCATTTCAACCAATCAAATGAACAGGAAGATGAGGAGATAGAGCAAGTGACAGGGGTCAGAAAAACCAGTGTGAGAGTGAGAGAGAGAGAAAGAGAGAGAATGAGAAGAGGAAGAAAGGAAGGAGTTTTTCAGAATGTAGGAAAACTGAGATGTGTGGAAGTGAGGATGCTTTTTGTACATGAATATGCACAGTCAATCCCAGAATGCACCTGCATTTAAAGGGGACATGCAGTACACTACCGCTCAAGTAAGATGCTTATAATGTTTTAAAAGAAGTCTCTTATTGCTCTCCTAGGGTGCATTTATTTGATTAAAAATACAGCAAAATATGAAATATTATTACAATTTTAAATAAGCCGTTTTTTATAATTGAGTATATTTAAAACAATTTATTCTTGTGATGCAAAGCTGAATTTATCATCATCATTACTCCAGTCTCCAGTGTCACAAGACCCTTCAGAGCTGAAAACAGCTGTGCTGCTTAATATTTTTGTAGACATTTTTTTTTCAGAATTCTTCTAATAGAGAGTTCAAAGGAACCACATTTATTTGTATTTTTTACATTTTTAATAAAGATATATTATTTATTAAACATCATAAATGTCAGTACTGTCATTTTTTATAAATTGAATGGATCCTTGCTACATAAAGGTATTTGCAGCACTCAGGAATGGTTTTAACAAAGCGCAGTGCAGGATGCCTCCTCTGCCATGTTACCGTGCAATAAAACAGTTTTCATGCTAACTTGTTACTGTAAACAAAAACACACAATGCTTGCCCCGCCTCCAGGATCTTCTGATTGGTCCACTGCTTTGAAACAGATTGATAAGTGGTGCTGTGTGTAAAAGTTGGCGTTCTTTTAACTTGACATGGCAAAAACGCAAGGCACATCCGTCTTGCGCGTTAGAGAAACAAAAAAAAGTAACGCATTGAAATTGAAAACAGTGTTCTGTGTGAATGGCCCCCAAGGTTGGAAGATGGAAAATGGTAAATAAATAAAAAAACAGCTGTTTATTTTGTTTTGTTTTTCTTGAATAATATAAGTAGATAAACACTTTAAATACAGAGTGACAAAGAGGTAACAAAAGGGAATTTAGTTTCCATACCTCTTGTGCACTCCTGCGAGTGCAGTCTCTCTGAGAGGAAACGGTTTAGGGTAGACGACGGTGAACATGGGCTGACTGCAGCGGTGACAATGACCCAGAGGCCACTGGACTACATCTAGCAGACTCTTGGGCAACAGGAATGGTGTCAGGAACTTCACATCTGCACACAAGACGGGAGAACGTGAGAAGATTTAGGCTGGTGAAGGTGAAGGAACCTGATGCTTTGTCGGTTTGTTTGCGACTCTTACCCTTACTGGTCCTGTTGTAGGCTGCATGTAGTACTCTGCACGCCAGCTCTTCCAGAGGCAACACATGGTCAGTGTCAGAGCCGATGGCCTTCACTTCAGAGGGCAGAGGAACAGTCACATCTCCCAGCGTCAGACTGAGCTGCTTCACGTCAGAGATCTGCACAGCTAGACCACATCTGTGCATGCAGACAGATTCATAACATCAAGTGAACAGGTTGAAAAAGCCAGGAAACAACCACATCAACCACCATGAAAAGCTATATATACACACTGGCAAATCAGCAACTGTCATACTTTTTGTAATTGATTTATAATGCCGGATAGTCTTGCATTTTATCCACCCAGAATCTGTTTGGGATCGGCGAATTGCTCTCGGGAAAATATGCAGCCAAAGCAGCAGAACATTTTAAAAGTTAACAAGTCCAGTTGAAGTTTACAGTTTATAAAACTAGTTGGGTCTTTAAGAGATAATCAAGAGTTTTGTTGCTCGTCTGAGGAAAGTACGTTCTTGCAGAGTCACATGTGTGAGAAAAAAAAAAAATCAATGTTGTTTACTTTGAGAAATGGATGGAAAGTCTGACCAAAGACTCACTCTACACACATTTTCCATGAGTTTGTGTGGCACCGTTTGTCCAGATGCTGCACGCTGATTCATTATTATGTTAAATCAACTATTTCAGATTTAAATGCCCATACTGACACATTATGTATTTGTGTGTGTATAAATATATATATAATTTAATTAGATCAACTCTAATTGTCTTTTATTGAATCAATTTGATTCTTTATTTCTGGGCTATATATGATCTGAGAAAAATAACAATAACATTTGAAATGGGGGAAAAGGAACTGACATTTTTCATTAGAAAAAACATATGAAAACATCACCAAACACTATATAAAAGGCACAGATTTATTTTGACTGGTTTATGTGAATATTATGTGAATATTGTTTAAGGTTCACTTAAATAATATTCTGTAATTGTTACTAAATGACAAATAAAAACAATGTTAAATTGATCATTTGCTTGTGTTGTTTCAACATTAACTTTCAACCATTAGCATTTCCACATAAAGATTCAAAAGAAAATACATTTATGATCACACATCTTAAAATGCTAGATGTGATTTATCATGATTAATTAGAGAAATATTTTTAAAACAAAAGTGTGGAGAAAACTCACTCACCCACTGCAGCCGATGACTTTGTTATAAAGATACGACGGGAGCCCCTTCAGATGAGCGTTGTTGTCCACAAAGACAAACTGCAGCTCCATGGAGCGCCCCAGATCTGACAAAAACATACAACCTCAGTATATTGGCAACAACATCAAATAATTCACCTGGTCCACGTGCAATATATTCCAAGTCATCTAATGTGATATAATAGATGTGCACAAGGAACAGAATACTTCCCTCAACTGTAGCTCTCAATATTAATAACTTCTGGTTTGTTCCTCACAAAAAAAAAACATCATATGGTTTCACAGAACTCGTATGGACTACATTTGGGCTGAGCATAACTAGACAACAAATGAATTATGATGCTTACATTCCCTTTCAAAAGTCTGGGATCAGTAGCATTTTTATGCTCTCCAAGGCTGCATTTATTTAATGAAAAATACACTAAAAACAGTAATGTAGTTAAATTTTATTAGATTTTAAAATATATTTTTTTATAATCAATATATTAAAAAAAATGTAATTTATTACTGCGATGCACATCTGAATTATGAGCATCATTCCTCCAGTCTTCAGTGTCACATGATCCTTCAGAAATCAGTCTAATATGCTGATTTGCTCAAGAAACATTTCTTATTATTACCAGTTTTGAATGTTTTTTTCAGGATTCTTTGATGAATAGAAAGAACATATTTATTTATAACATAATAGATGTCTTTCACCTGAATGAATTTGTGTAGAATAAAAGTATTAATTTATATCAAAACACACAAAAATCTTACTGACCCCCAAATTTCGTCCTTCTGTGTAATTGTGAATGAAATGTAATCTTGATCGTATCTTCTCACCCAGGGGCAGTGACGTCAGGCAGTTGGCAGCCATGGAGAGCTCGTTGAGGTCGGGCAGCAGACAGAGCTGGCGAGGAAGGCAGTGCAGCTGGTTGCGGTCTGCCGTCAGGCACTGCAGGGACAGACACCGGTGCAGACGCTCCGGAAGAGTCCTCAGGAGGTTCATGGACACGTCCAGAGTCTCCAGCTCTCCGAGATCTCCCAGCTCTACCAATACAAGCACATATACATCTCTGTTAAAGTTTCAATCAGGTAAAAGCAGGATATTATAACCCTAGAGACTCTTGTTATGCCCTCTGCTGGCAAAAACAGGAGCCTTTACACCATAAGACATTAAAAAGAAACCATATTTGTATTAATGCATTGCAATGCATTTCACTAGTTAAAATACTCTTGAAACTGTTGGAACAATTGGAATAATTCACATATGATAAAGTTAAGCCGCGAACAGTCTCGGCTTCAGATGAAACACTGCCTAATTAAATTGGGAAAAAGCAATAAAAAGACTGATGTAAAACAACGTGTGTGTTTTGAAGCGAAGCATTTAAAGAGAGGGTCAAAGAAGCTTAATCATTTTCCCACAGTCTCTTTATAAAGTTTTACTCCTTAGAAGCATTTAAGTGTCACATTGAACACAAAAATCAAAGTTTCTCTGCTAAATGAAGTTAATTACTGCAGTGTGTACCAAGGTTTAGAAGTCTCCTTATACTATTTGAAATTGTTTGATGCGGTTAAAGCTGCTTAATTACACATGGATGAAAAAAAAAAGTTACAGAAGGAAGGAAGGCAGCACTGTATTTATACTCCGCTCTCAATTTTCACAATCTACTTCAAATAATTCAGTTCGAATCACACAGACTTCCTTCAACGTTTGGAATATTTCAGGTTAAATAAGTTCATAAATGCATGTACATCTAAATCATGTTCTATTTTAATTGATGCATGCAGCATGCATTTATTTGCAGTGAACTATTATTTTTATTGATCTTAAGCATGTAAAAGCAATAAAACCAAATATAACAGCAATTCATTCTTTATTATCAGACTTTCCTGTGCACATCAGAATTGAGAATCACTATTTTGAGTAGCAGCAATGCAGCCATTCTCAGTTTTTTTAGAGTCATGCTGATAAATGTTCGCGCATAACCTTGCGGGAGAAATTTCAGTTGATTGTTGGCCAATCGAAGATGTCGTAATGAGCGCAGCTGACCAATCTCCGGACAGATGACTTGAAGAGCGTTGTCACTCAGGTCCAGTGACTGCAGCTTCACAAGGTTGCCAATTGCTGGAAAAACACCATAATGTATCATGTAATGCATAAAGTACCTGGCATCCAAATATTGCTATATACAATGTGATCATGAGATAAAATTACCTTGAGGAATTATCGCAATATTGTTTGAGTGCAGATATCTACATGAAACGAAAGAAAGATGGCAGGAGTATGTGTCATAATCTTGTTTTTCATCAGATGTCATACAAATGTAGCACAAATTAATAGATTTTATAAAACTCAGATTTGGCCCATTTACATCACACAGCTATTAATTATGGGTGGGTAAGAAAACGTCCCAAAGATTGATGGACCTCTACTGGACAACAGTAATATTACAGTAGAACAGAACCGATAACTAACACAACACTGTTAGAAGACCAAAAATTCAGTATAACAATGTCTAATACTCACAGTTCGATCAGGTTGGGAAGTTTCTGAGCCAGACTGTCTGGCTGACAGGAGGAAAACAGTATGAGGATGCAAAATATTTTCATAACATTTCAATACAGGGCTAAGTCAGATATGAAAACCAACATCACTGGGACTAAGATCTTACAAGTGCAGTGAGGGAGTTTCTCTTCATGAAGAGACGCTCCAGGAACTGCATCCCTTCATCTCTGAGGAGCTCCACGGGGAAACTGTTGAGGTTTCTGTAGTTCAGGAAAAGATTCTTGTGTCGCTCTTGCTTGGCCATAAAAATGGCTTCATGGAGTTCAGACGCCATGTGCTGCGAGAACCGTCTTTGGCTGAGAGAGTTTGCCCTCTTTCAGCTTCTACTTTTCCATCCTGAAAGAAAATTTTTTAGACATTTTTTTTATTTCATTGATATATAAATACATGTATTTATTAAGAATTACGACAAAATATACAGAGTAACTGATAAAAAAAATATAAAGGACAATATTAAAAAATAATATAATAAAAACAATAAAAAACAAAGGCGAGATGTATTGTACAGAATGACAGCAACACTTGAACTTAACGTTACTCATGAACTCATGTTTACTACCAGCATTAAAGAATTATTTAATGTCAGATGCTAAATAAAGATGATGCTGTAATGTCATTCAGTCTGATAAACAAATGACGAGCGTACATGTAAATTAAGTCTCTAACGTTACACAAATCTAATCATCGACTAACATCAGCTCCTCGGCAGCTCAAAGTGTTCCTTTTTAGAATCAGCGAGCAATAAAGCTGACTTACGCAATAAAAAAAACACGATGATGGATGTCATGAATGAATGTGCAGCTTACACAGCATCCCTATCGTGGATGAAATGTGAATAATTCCCTGTTGAAAACCACTGCGGTTATTTATGAGTTGTTTGTGTACCGAACTGCTCTTCCGTCTGCAAACAAACGCGTCACTGGATACAGACAGAGAGCATCATGGGTAATGTAGTTTTTTTATTTGTAGTTTTTAGTATTTCATCAAAAGCGTCTGATTTCACTGTTCTATAACTAATAAATAATCTAATCTAACGTTAATATGATATAATATAATTTCAATTTACGTTTTATTTATCTTTTTAAAAATAAATACAAATATGCTTTTGGACACATTTGATGCTTTCAGAAGTTCACTGAAAAAATACTGGAAACAACACATTAAATGACTCATAATTCATTGTGTTTATCTGTTAAAAGCTACTGCTGCTATATTGAAAAATGAATTAATAATGCATGATTTAATTTTGCTCATGCATGACGTCGCTTACAATACCGCACATATAGCAGTCCTTCCTGATATGCATAAACACCGTACAAAATGCCTTGAACCATGTTCATTTTATGAATTTATTAATTCACTGAAATGCAAAAATAGATCGGTAGCTAATGCAGGTGAAAATATGCATTTAATTCAAATGTAATTATAATATGTATTAACATGCTCTCTTATGCATTAACTATAAAGCTAAAATTGAGTTTACAGTACTGCTTCACGATTAATAATCCGAACCTACTACTTAATATGCAAATCGAATCACAAAATGATTTATCTGTACTTATTATCAATAATATCTTATATTTATTTTCTCTTTGCAATATACCATCATAATTCCATTATGATAATCCCTCCATCTTCCTTTCATTTTTAATTTTTTCCTTTTTCAAATGTACACAAAAGAAAACCACACAAATAAAGTTAATAAGTGCCTTTTTTAATCAGAACAGCCAGGTTTGAACAGACTTGGACCACAAAACGTTCTCCATTCTCCCCTCCCATTTTGGATCTGCAACCCTCTTTAGACACGAACACATACATATCGAACACGTCTCAACCGAACAACCAAACATTGCGCTCCCCAGCATCAAGGAGTGAAAGGAAATAGCTTGAGACACGACACAATCCTTCTTCACGTTCTAGATGGCGCCATCAGATCTCTAAACACCCCCAATGCTCCCCTCTCAACCCTCAAGTAACTCTCAGAGCAACACCACGCGTCTGGACTTCAGAACGAGCATCTGGTGAGATGATGGAGAGCAGCAGTTTTCAGCAGCAGGGTACAGTGAGCGCCGAGGAACAGGTCACTTCCTGTCCTTCTGACGGCCACTCAAAACCTTCAGCCCTGAGAAGATCTAGCCCATAGTCAACAGATCTGTAATCGAGAAATCAGCCATTGGTCGCGTGTTGCGGCTCTGTAAGCGGAGACGGTCAGAGGAGAGCATTAGGATGGTGTCTCGCACAATCACTGATTAACAAAAACTACGAAAAACGCAGAAAAAAAAGACCAACATAACATTGGTGGCACTGTATGATCATTGCTTGATATTTTTTCCCCCTAAAAACTCACATTTCCCTTATAAAGTCATTCGAAAAAATTCAGGATATTTACAAGAATATCTTGCATCTGGATACTATTTCAGTTTAATCGGCTCAATATCTGCATGAACAATATTTCATCAAACTGCTGTGAATGAAATATGTAAATACCAGCTAACATTTCTTCAACTATATATCACATCTGCTTAGTTTTATTTAAATCGCACTGAAATGGTTCGTTCCACATGGTGTTTTTTTAATAATTCAAAAAATATATATTGATATAAACCAGGAAAAAAACTTATGATTATGTAAATTGGATGCACCTGACAACAGCCGAAACTCAAGTAAATCGCTTCATATCCAAAGTGTTTTTGCTTCGATTAACATTTGGTTTTTCTGATGCAAGTTTAACACACCAATGAATGTGTAATGAAAAGATAAAACAGAACAATGCCAACCGTGAAATTCAGAAACATGAAAGGGAGAGGAGAGCAGAACCAGTATATACTGGAAAAAATTAAAAAATAATCCATTCTAACTATTCCATCTTTGCCCACGAGTTAAAAGATGGGTAAATTAAACATCAACAACATTCCAGCACATTTGAAGTCAACTGTCAGACCTTTTTGATCTCAGAAAATAAATAATAAACAAAATCTAGGCAAGATCCGATAGGAAAGAAAGCAGCTAGTCATACAAAAATGTCTGTAACTCGGTAATTTCTCCACTCCGAGATTGTGGTTTGTAGCATTTATGTGAGGTTTCACCCAGATACAGAGAGCAGTAATATTGTCCTTTTCATGAAAAAAGGTCAGATGTACTTTATATATAGGTACATAAAAAAAGAGTGAGGTAGATAAAATGTCTGAAAAAAAAAAAGTCCCCATGGAAAAAAGCATATAAAAATATCTAAAATGTAATCAGGGGTTGGGTGTGGTGGTGGGGGATATAGACAAAAAAGGAGATAGGCAAAATAAATAATGAGTAATAACTTAAATAATAAGGCCAGGGTGAAAAAAAAAAAAAAAGTCCCAAAAACTGGCACTCATAGTCAAACCTTTATCTCAAATCCATATAAGTGTTCTATGTTACAAACACAGCTTCTGCATAGAGATATGCCCAATCGTATCTGTAGAATCGTTTATAAGGCTCTGCTCGGAAGGAAGGAAGCGCAGAGTTTTGAAGATCAGGGCCTTCGAAGGGCGGCAGGATCTGTCACAAATAAGGCTGAACGATCAATCCAAAGTATGAGACGAGTCGATCTTTAAGCACTGAAATCAATTCAAAGTTTGCCACATTTTCAGTCTTTGTTTTGTTGATTAAAGAGGAATGAACAGCGAGACAAGAACACATCGGGGTCTGAGATCGAATCCTTTAGGAGGCTGACCTGAGAGTATTTGTTGCGCATTAATGTGAAGAGAGACACAGTGGGTGCCGCCGTTAATGGCATGAAGACACAAGGTAGTGTGTTCATCTGCCATTCTTTAGCTTTTAAAGAGAGATATGCTATCAAAACAGAAGGAATTAAACATCTTTTTAACTCTTAGAATGAACTTTTTTTGTCTCGTTTTGCAGAACTATAAGCATCATAAAATGGACTCTAGTGGAAAGGCAAAGGATTACACCTGAAAAACTTTTTACATTTATATATATATATTATAACCACAAAAGAAAAACAATAATAAAATAGCAGCTTTTTTTTTAGCACAGACATGTAGATGATCAATCTGAACTGTAAAAAAGGTACAAAAGTGACCGACAAACGATGCACATGCTCTGTGGTCCGACGTACGACTGAACCACCAAGAGAAAGAATTGCTCCAAAAAAAAAAAAAAAAAAAAAAATAAAAAAAATAAAAAAAAAAGGCCACTACTTAAAACCTCTTGAGCTTCTTTTTTTATCCAAAGTTTCTTTGCAATGTAATATCTGCTGCATCTGTTGCTCGACTCGTGCCTTATTTCGTCCTAAATACATCAAACCCTAAGCAAGACGAAAGAAAAGTGGGACTCTTGATGAATTTAAATGAATCTTGGTGATTTTAAATGAATAATTCAATCCAAAAATGAAAATTTTGAATTATTCCTTTAAGTTAGTTTGGATCACCAGGGAAAAAAAACTGGTCACATGTATTTAGAAGAATATGGATGCACGGAGAACTAAATGACAATTTGGCAACATTAATAAAAAGAAAAGACAGACAGACATCTGGCAGATTAAAGAATTTCTTCTTCACTACGTTGCACAGCCTGATGATTTGCAGAAAACGCAAGGATTTCCATCCCCAGATCTGAGTTGGGTCAGGGGAACAAACTTCTAAGAAAAGCAAAAGAAAAACCTTACACATCTTTCTCTAATTTAAACGCACGTCTTTGGAAACAAAGACAAGAGCAAGTGCTTCGCTGTTGGATTGGCTTCGAGATATGCAGAGCGTGTCGTTATAATGCCACCGTACCACTACTGGCTCTGATAGACCTTCAAACCAGTTTTGGAAGTTTAGAAAAGTAACAAAACGTAACAAAAAACAGTCAGCCTATCGAGTGCGAGAGTGAAGGTCATGGTTTTTCAGTCAGTCATCCAGTCTAAGGAAATAACAAATGAGTTCATGTCAATCAATTCAACGATTCAATCGAAATGCACAAAAAACAAAGAAATCCAAACTTTGTTCGTTGAGGTATGACTGAAAAGATTGATTGCCTGGACTCTCAGTTTGTACCATTTCATCTCTCCTTGTCTCTTTATTTTAATATTTCTTCTCAGGAGACCACACAGTGGCTTGACAGACAGGGACATGTCCTGAAACGGGACCGGGCCGCCGATCAGCAAGCCGACGACTGGGGCAATGGCAAGGCACGCTCGTTCTTACGTCCTCCGTTCATGTGAGCGTAAGGCTGGGTCTCGTCAAATGGGCTCTGGAGAACCATTGAGGGCCCGTTTGCTGCAGACGTGGGGAGCGGGTGCTTGTCCGTGGAGCTGGGGGAGGAAGGCGGTGAGGACGGGCCGGCTGGGGTGGAGGAGCCTTGGGACGCAGGGGCGCACTGTTGAGGGGAGGCCAGAGAGGGCGCGAGGGGCTGCAGGCTGGAGGACGGCTCCAGAGGAACGTTCTCCATGGTTCCCACATTCTCCATGTCCAGCTCTTCGGTGTCCGGGGGTTTGTTCTCCTCGCTGTAGAAGAAGCTTGTCTCCTTGAAACCCTCTTCCAGGTCGTCCTTGATGCTGCTGATGATCTCCAGGAAGGACGGCCGCATTTTGGGGTTGTATTGCCAGCACATGCGCATCAGTTCAAACCTGAAAGAGCACAAGAGCACACAAAGAGAAGTTCAGCGACACGACCCTTGAGAAACATCAAATCTAGTTGTTGTCCAGTCCACATGAATGAATGATATTTGGCCATTTTAAGATTATGTTTGTCTGATAAAACGAAGAGTTAAAAGTCAGTTACAAAGTTTCTGACAACAGATAATTATGACAAAAAAGACACACACACACACACGCACACACACACACACACACGTATTAATAGTGTTACATTATTATATTCTGTATATATATATTTATTAAATTTGTTCAATCAATTTATTATAAAATACATTTCTAATATGTAATTATCATAATCAACATAACATACATAATGCAATAATTAAAGTATTTATTACATACAACAAATTAATAACCTTAATTCTGGATTGCGTCAGTTAAATTTGTAAATTTTTATTTAATTATTATTATTATTTTTTAAATATATATGTCCTTTTATTATCAATTTTATGTATTTATTAAAATATTAATAACAAAATATATTACTTCATAAAAAAAATTATAATGTGCAATCTTTATAATACACATTATCAATAATTTAACTTTTTGGTTGGTGTCATTAAAAAAAAAAGTCCTTTTCATTTTAAATAATTTAAATCACTCCACACACACACACACACACACTCACAATTAACCATTTTGTTTATTAATTTTAAAGTTATAAATAGTACTGTATATATCTATACTTTATCAAAATAGCATTACAATCTTCATGTGTAGACTACTTGATATAAAAAACTATCAATAAATCTATCTTATTGATTTGCATTGTTAAAAGACGAAGTCTTGAAATGAAAAATGTACACATTATTTATAAATACTTCATCATTTAATCATAGTCACTCTATATATTGAATATTGTGCTATTTAACATTATAGTCACATATACTGAAACTATAAGATCTAATTTCTCCTAACATCTTGTTCAAACCTCCTACGCCTACTTGCCGTAGCTCTGAACAACAGGTGGCAGTGTGACCAATCCGTAACACAAACATGCATGCTATCAGGGGTTACGTCCCAAACACAGCTGCAGTGAGCTCATGGTGAATGCTGTGACCTCTTTACTGCACAGCAAACACACAACTGTGATGAAATCAAACTGCAGAGCTGGAGAGAGTTGTAAAGGAGGCCAGAGAGCGCCAGTGAGGGGGAAAATAAATAAATAAATAAATAAATAAAAGCGTATGATCTAACTGACACTAGAGCATTCCAGTTCACCGTTTTAATTATACACAAACACGCTAAGAATACCAGAGGAGTCTGCTGAAATAAATACTGGGATGCCTGTGCCAGCTCACACACTAGTCGAGTAACACACACCATTAGTCTTACAAACACCAGCGCCGGCTACACACCCACACACAGCTAGCGCAAACATCAGCTGACAGTCACAAAAAC
Organism: Carassius auratus; assembly: GCF_003368295.1. Lineage (NCBI taxonomy): Eukaryota > Metazoa > Chordata > Actinopteri > Cypriniformes > Cyprinidae > Carassius > Carassius auratus. The sequence goes on from NW_020529188.1 coordinate 72,430, forward strand.
CCGAGCACCACATACATAAACATTCACACCAGCAAATCCAAGTGTGGTATTTTCACCGTGTCTCTCTCTCTCTCTCACACACACACACACACACACACACACACACACACACACTGAGGCTTTTGGCTCTCCAGCTGTGAGACAGAGAGACTGGACTCACTGCCCTCTGAGCCTCCAGCTTGTTTTTCCTGCATGGCACTAGATGACGTTTCCATTGATGGGGAGGTTCAGGCTGATTTTAGCACCTCCAGTGTTAAAAGTGCGATATGAACTTGACTTAACCTTTGGAAAAACAAAATATGGATTTTTGGAAAAATATGGATCACGATGTTGAAAAATTTAGTTCAATATGCAAGTGAGAAGTTCTAAGTAATTTTATTCATGTTAATTATAAACATTTTGATTTTTTATTTATTTAGGTATTTTAGAAATTGTAATATGATTATATTACAGCTATAACTAAAAATATAGTCAAGAAAAGTTGAGTAATTATTATTAAGTATTACCTTTTTATCTTTATTTTTCAAAGAAACATTTCATATAAATAAATATTTCTGAATAATGAACATTATTGATGAATATCATCAAGCTTTCTTAAGGTATGCAAACTTTCTTTTTAATGGTTAACCTTGATACAAGGGTCCTTTCCATGTGTTAATTTCTTTTTTGATTCTCATCATGACAACAAAAAATTAAAATCATAGATGACAGACTTTGATTTGGCGTGCAAAAGCGTTTCATTTACAATCTCTGGACAGTTATACAAAGTAGTCTTTTATCATATTTTTACAATTCCAACTAAAAGAATATGGAAACATGAAGAAAAAATTATGAATCTAAATATTAACTCAAAATAGCATTAATACTAGCAACAATCCTGTGCAACAAAGCAGGTTCTTTAATTTTTATAAAAAGTTATAAAGTATTTCAAGATCCACTTTAATTTGCCACTTCTAATTGGTAAGCTACGGAAGTTCTTAGTTGTTTTATGTTTTTCCCCCTTCTTGTTGTCTCTGTCACAACTTTTTCTCGTTATAATGACTTCATTATCTCATGATTTCGACATAACGAGAGTAGTTTTCTGTTTATAATGACTTCATTATCTCATAATCTTGACATAACGAGAGTAGTTTTCTCATGATAATGACTTCATTATCTCGTGATCTCGACATAACGAGATATGTTTTTCTCGTTATAATGACTTCATTATCTCGTAATCTCGACATAACGAGAGTAGTTTTCTCGTTATAATGACTTCATTATCTCGTAATCTCGACATAACGAGAGTAGTTTTCTCGTTATAATGACTTCATTATCTCGTGATCTCGACATAACGAGAGTAGTTTTCTCGTTATATTGACTGCATTATCTTGTGATCTTGACATAACGAGAGTTGTTTTGCTTTATAACAACATAATTTTCTCGTGATCTGGACATAACTAAAGTTGTTTTCTCGTGATCTGGACATAACAAAAGTAGTTCTCTAAACAACTCTGGTTATGTCGATATCACAAGAAAATTAAGTCGTTATAACAAGAAAACAACTCTGGTTATGTCGAGATCACGAGAAAATTAAGTTGTGATAATGAGAAAACAACTGTTTGTGTCAATATCACGAGAAAATTAAAGTCGTGATAATGAGAAAACAAGAAGGGGAAAAAATAATAATGCATGGCTTCCTTGGTAAGTTGCACATAATTTCCGGTTTTAATCAAACAGCTGGACTTCCGTTAGAGGTTGAATTTGGGTGACCGTTGGCACTGTTAAGCCCCTTTCACACTGCACGTCGGACCCGCAATATTCCCGTAACATTGCCTGGTCGCCTTCTGTGTGAAAGCAACCACGTCCCAGAATTGATTACCGAATTGAACCCGGGTCGGGGACCTAGTAACATTGCGGTAATCGATCCGGAACGAGCGCTGTGTGAACAAAAGCCAGATCTAATTCCGTATCGAAGTGATGACGCGCGTTATCGCGCGACTCTTTTACCAGCCGGAAAGGTAAAAAATCTTGAAGAAAGATCAACATTCGCGACGAAAACATATGTGCAAACTGTAATGAAGCAGAGATCAGTTAGTTCTTCACTTTCCGCGCTGATGCCGAGATCATTTGCTTGCTTCAGTTAAAGTATAACGTGCCAAGCGTTGTCGACTCGTACATTACACGTCACGCGCTGATGTCACGTGTCGTTACGGGATCTTCTAGGGTTGTGTGTGAAAGCACGCACATATACCGGGTCATCACTGGCAGTGTGAAAGTGCCAAATCTAGCGACCAGGGAACAATTACAGGAACACTTTACCCCTGTATTTGCCGGAATGGCAGTGTGAAAAGGGCTATAGTCTCTGCAGTCATGCACTGGCTCATTAAAACACAAGACAGAAGCAGCCGCAGTAATAAAGCAGCAAGTACCAGCCCAAATCCCTCCCACATGCCCTCCTCCACTCCTGTTCTGGCTGCCTTAAAGACCACTTCATCCTTCCCAGCACTTCTCTAAAAAAGAAAGTGGTAAAAGGTGCCAAATGGTGACTAACCACAACAAAGACCCTGAACCAGACATCCTTGCAATGAAAAAAAGGCACAGGCCAATGCAAACCATTGTGCAATTCCCGTCAATGGACAGTGGACTAAGAAAACACGAACTACCATTTGTCCTAAAACAAAACATCATTGTTCATTTGTTTCACCAATAAGTTAAGAAAAAAAATGGCTTCCTTTTTTTATTGATTTTGTAAAAAAAAAATCTAATTATTATATAATTAAAAATGTTTTTTATAAATAAATTATATAATTAAAAAAATCTATATTTTATTTATTTATTTTCTGTATGGACCTAATTTTTTGTTTTATCCAACTAAGCTGAAAAGTGATAAACAGTCATTTCATAGATGAAAAACAAGCTGTGGCTGAAAAAATTATCAAAATAAAAATAAAATATGGTTTACACATACAGCCATTAAAGGTGCTGTAGGGAACTTTTGTAAAAAAAAATATTTTCTACATATTAATTAAACCTGTCATTATGTCTTGACAGTAGAATATAAAACAGATAATCTGTGAAAAACAAATCAAGCTCCTCTGGCTCCTCCCAGTGGTCCTATTGCCATTTGCAGAAACTCCATTGCTCCCGGTAAGAAACAACCAATCAGAGCTGCGGTCCGTAACTTTGTTTGTGTTCAAAATGTAGAAAAATGTATATAATAAGCGAGTACACCATGAATCCATTTTCCAAACCATGTTTTTGGCTTGTCCTGAATCACTAGGGTGCACTTATAATAAGTGTTTATATTCGGACTATTTTAGATTGCTTCGGGGGCACCGCGGCGGAGTAACCCAGTACCTTTGTGATTCTTCATAGACATTAACAGAGAGAAGTAGTTCCGGCTACGATGTTCTTCCGCTAGACGCAAGCAGTTCTGTTTATTAACCGCTAGACTCTAGCGGTTAATAAACAGAACTGCTTGCGTCTTGCGGCTAGAGCGTCAAAAGTTCCCTACCGCAGCTTTAAGTAAAGCTAAATAGTAATGTAAGCTACCTCTGACCTCCAAAACTAATTTTCCATTCTTTGTCAAGTCACCTTTATATATATATATATATATATATATATATATATATATATATATATATATATATATATATATATATATATATATATATAGCACTTTATACAATACAGATAGTGTCAAAACAGCTTTACATTGTTAAACAGAAAAAAAAAGTTTGCTGATAACGCAAAAAGGACAATAGAAAATAGTCAGTTTTTCTGTTAAAGTCGGTTCACTGTTGTTTCAGTGATGTCATCATCCAGCACAGTCTTTGTACCCCTTTCATCTCAAGACGCACACACCCACCTCTCTCCCTCCTGGTATAATGTTATATTATTAAAAATGTGGAATACCTGTAGTGCATTGAGTGCTTGGATGTCACTGCCAGCTCTCACACTTCAGATAAAACACAGACCTGAAGTCAGACACCACCTAACTCAAACCGCGCCAAAGAAAACCCATAGCTTGGAGACTCTAACAAATAAACAAATTATACTTAAATTTAGACCCAGCCCGCAGAGGTAGAGGGTTAGACTCGGTAGATTTAAAATCCAAAACAAATAATGGCCAAAGTCAAAAACGTTTTGGGTAAATACCATTAATTCTCAAGCGAATCCAGATTTTTTATGTCTATTCTTGTTTTCAGCTTTTTGATATTACCACCTGAATTATACAGTAGGTGGCAGACTTTCTACTTTTTAAAAGGCAAAGTCCACCCAAAAATGTCAATTCTGTCATCATTTATTCACCATCATGTCCTTCCAAACCTAACATGAATATTCATATAAAGAACTTTCAAAATATCCACATCAAGATGTTGCACCAGGTTTGTTTGTGAACCAATGAAACCAATCCTGCACAGATGGCACTGTTACGACCTGATTTTCCTGCTGTGTGTGTGTGTACTTTTTCCTCCCTCTTACTCTATCTGGTTTCTGATAGGATGCCTACTGATTGGATGTACGATCGCCATTGGTGGTGGAGACAAGGCGGGGACTTTAAAAAGGACGCTGCCGGCATTCAACGGGGAGCTCATTATTGGTTCGGACGCGGTTGGGTTGAGAGCTCCTGGATCCCTTCTCCGGCCGATGATCAAATTTGTCACTTTCGAGTAGCAAGTAGATGCTAGTGATCACGTTCTTGCCTTTTCGACCTTGTGTGTTTAGAACGTGGAGCAAAGGGGTGTCCTGCCGATTTGTTTTGGTTATCTGTTTGGGTTCTGTTTTGTGTTAGGAAGTTAGGGAAGTAAGATGTATTTTACTTTTATTATTTGAGGTTAGTTATTACTCTTTTCCTTTCTAGATTTGTTTTGTTTGTTATTTTGGCCTTTGGGACACCCTGGAGAGATGCTCTGTTTCACTTGTTAACTTTTAATAAATCTAATAACTTATACTGATTAACATCTTGTACTTGTTTGATTATCGACCGGAGTGACTCGTTCTTGGGATTCCATCACCACAACCCAGTCTTAATACGCCCTGTTTAGAGTTTTCTACTACCCTTAGGCCCAGGGCATAATAATTGGGGGCTCGTCCAATTCTATTGACTTGTTTTTGTTTGTTATTCGTTCGATGCGAATTAAGGGGTTTGCGGCTCTGCTGGTAAGTACAATCTATATTCTATATTTTGACTGGCAGTTTTTTCGTGGGTGGTGGGGAAGTGTAAGGCTGGTTTATATGGAGTTTAGTATAGAAGCATTTAAGCAGGATCCTTCGCGTGAGCTCTTGGAGTCCTGTCGAAAGACTGACTTGTATTTGGTCGCTGACTTTTATAGTGTTCCGGTTATAAAAACTGCTAGGAAGAAAGTTGTACGAGACGTAATTGAGGCGGCGTTAATACAGCAGGGTATTTTACAGCCTAGACCGAACGTTGAGGTAGGAATGAATGTAGCGACAGGGGATGAAGTTAATACTGAAGCTCCAGAGTCCGATCCAATGCTGCGTTCACTTAGCGGCGTAAACTCGGAGGATTTGAGGCTGGCTATTCAGTTAAAGCAATTAGATCTAGAGATTAAACGTCAGGAACATACTACTCAGCTTCTACGTTTCAGGCAATGCGAATTAGAGACGCAGGCTTGCAGCCGTTCGTTGGGGCTAGTGAAAACTCCGATGCCACTTTCTACTCCTCCCAATGTTGGGAATTCTCCACCTTCGGCGCCTTTGTTTGGGGCTTCTAACTTAGATGATTTTGATGTTAGTCGTCATCTCACTTTGGTGCCCGCATTTCGGGATAATGAGGTGGACTCGTACTTTGGCGCATTTGAGCGTATAGCTGCTGCGTTGCGCTGGCCAAGAGAGGCTTGGCCTCGCATGATACAGTGCAAATTAAGCGGAAAAGCCCAGGAGATTTGCTCCACTCTGTCTGTTAGTGACAGCTTGGATTATGATAAGTTGAAGGATGCTGTGTTAAAGGCTTATGAACTAGTGCCAGAAGCCTATAGGCAAAAGTTTCGCTCACATGTTAAAATTGCCCGTCAAACTTACGTGGAGTACGCTCGGGAGAAGAGCGTGCTTTTTGATAGATGGTGTAGTTCTAGCAGAGTCGCTAACTTAGAACAACTTCGTGAGTTGATGTTGATTGAGGATTTTAAAACCTCTTTGCCGGACAAAATTGTTGTTTATTTGAACGAAAAGAAAGTTTGTACCCTTGCTGAAGCTGCCGTTTGTGCAGACGAATTTTCGTTGACTCACAAAAATCTGTTTGCTGCACGTCGTGAGACATATTCTGCTATGCCTTTGGAGAAGAGCGTTAAAGTTTCGAAATTCCCTAAGCCAGTTTTACCTGTCGAAACTCGTGAATGCTTTTACTGCCATGAGCCTAACCACTTGATTGCGACGTGTCCATCATTGAAAAAGAAAAACAAGGGGAAGTCAACTAAAAGTGTCGGTTTTGTCCATAAGATCGGTGGCCAACTTAATTCGTATATTGATGCAGCGTTTGATCCTTTTGTGTGTGAGGGAATGATTTCTCTTAGTGGATCTGAAGAAGATTTGGTTCCTGCAACCATGTTGCGTGATACAGGGTCTAATCAATCGTTCGTGTTAGCTAGGGCGCTGCCATTTTCTGAGAAAAGTTACTGTGGTTCTGATGTTCTTATTCAAGGAATTGAATTGGGTGTGTTGAAGGTACCGTTGCATAACGTGTACATTCGATCCGGGTTAGTAACAGGCTTTGTAAAGTTGGCAGTACGTCATGAGTTACCTGTAAGTGGTGTTGCATTAATTGTAGGTAACGATTTAGCCGGGGAAAAGGTACTCCCAATCCCCGAAGTTATTGAAAATCCTGTGTTGGATCCTGTTATTTCCGGTGAGTTAGCATCAGAATTTCCTTCGGTTTTTACGGCGTGTGTAGTTACACGCGCTCAAGCGCGTAAGTTTGATGATTCGATTTGTCTTTCGGATACCTTCATGGCCGCAGAGGGTAGAGCGAAAACTGAGTGTTCTGTGGTAACAGCTGAGCTGCCCAACTTTGAGGCGCTGTCTAGGAGCAATGGTGCTGAAATGGAGTCGGCTGAGTTGTCGCTGTCCGCTGACAAGGTTCTGATCTCTGCTGAACAGCAGAAAGACCCTTCTTTATTGTGCTGCAGGAAAAGGGCGCTTACTCTTACAGACATTGAAGGTAAATCAGTGGGATATTTTTGGGACCGTGATGTGTTGAAGAGAAAGTGGAGTCCAGCAAGGTCGGATGGTTTAAGTTGGGATACGGTTTACCAGCTCGTAGTACCGAAATGTTTACGCAACCAGGTTTTGAGCATAGCTCATGATAATGTTGCTGGCCATTTGGGAATTAATAAAACCTATTATCGAATCTTACGTTATTTTTTCTGGCCTGGTATTAAATCTGATGTGGTTCAGTATTGTCGTTCGTGTCACGTGTGCCAGGTTGTAGGAAAGCCTAATCAAATCATCCGTCCTGCACCTCTTCAACCTATTCCTGCTTTGGGAGAGCCTTTTGCTCGGATAATCTTGGATTGTGTTGGGCCATTACCGCGAACTAAATCGGGGCATGTCTATCTGCTTACGCTCATGTGCACGACTACTCGCTATCCAGAGGCGGTACCGTTACGCTCTTTAAAAGCGAAAGCTGTTGTGAAAGCTCTGGTTACGTTTTTTTCTACTTTTGGTTTTCCTAAAGTGATCCAAACGGACCAGGGAACTAATTTTATGTCTCGACTGTTCAAACAGGTATTGTCTCAGCTGAAGATTGCGCATGTTACGTCTAGCCCGTACCGACCTGAGACGCAGGGAGCGCTCGAAAGGTTTCATCAAACCTTAAAGTCCATGTTGAGTAAATACTGTGTCGAGTCAGGAAAGGATTGGGATGAAGGGCTGCCTTTACTTATGTTTGCTGTCCGTGAGACCGTTCAGGAGTCGCTGGGGTTTAGCCCGGCGGAATTGGTTTTTGGGCACACAGTGAGGGGCCCACTGAAGATGCTGAAAGAGAACTGGCTCTCTGAACAGCCATCTGAGTGTAATCTGCTTAATTATGTCGGTTGCTTTCGGGAGCGACTGCATGATGCTTGTAAACTGGCTCAGTCTGCTTTGGAGAGTACGCAGACAAAAATGAAAAGACGTTTTGATAAGACTGCTGTGGTTCGTTCATTCTCTGAGGGGGATAAAGTATTAGTTTTACTGCCAGTTCAGGGTGCTGCACTACAAGCTAAATTCTCTGGTCCGTACGTCGTTGATCAGAAGCTAAGTGACACGAATTATGTTATTCGAACTCCCGAGCGACGGAGAAAAACCCGTGTGTGTCACGTAAATATGCTGAAGTTGTATGTTGGTCGTGGGGAAGATGTGGAGTCAAAAAGCTCCGTTATCGTTCCTGTAGCTTCGGCTACATCCGTTTCTGACCGCGATGTTGACGAAGATGGGTTGAGCTTGCATAATACCCTAGTCTCGGGTGATAAACTGAATAATTCTATGGTCCTGGAGAGTTTAAATTCTCATCTGGTACATTTATCTGAACCTCAGCGAAATGATATTATTAGGATAATTAATTCTTCTTTGGGACTGTTTTCAGATATCCCTACTCGTACTCAAGTTTTGGAACACGATATTGATGTAGGTGACCATTCACCCATAAAGCAAAGTGCTTACAGAGTGAACCCCGTTAAACGTAAAATCATGGAAGCTGAGGTAAAGTATCTTGTTGAGAATGGTCTCGCAGTACAGAGTTCTAGCGCCTGGAGTTCACCGTGCTTATTGGTTCCTAAATCTGACGGCACACAACGATTTTGGACGGATTACCGGAAAGTAAATGCCGTGACAAAACCAGATTCGTTCCCCCTCCCGCTTATGGAGGATTGCATTGATAAGGTAGGCTCTGCGCGCTTCGTCACTAAATTAGATCTGCTTAAGGGATACTGGCAAGTTCCCTTGACGGAGCGTGCGGCCGAAATATCTGCCTTTGTGACGCCGGATGATTTTCTGAATTACAGGGTGATGGCGTTTGGATTGCGCAACGCCCCAGCTACATTTCAGCGCTTGATTAATAAAGTGCTAAAGGGGGTTCATAGCTGTAAGGCTTACTTGGATGACATCGTGATTTATTCGAATACCTGGGATGAACACCTAAAAACTTTTAGTATTGTGTTTGATCGCTTGCTAAAGTCATCTCTTACACTTAATTTAGTGAAGTGCGAGTTTGGTAAGGCGACTGTTACCTATCTGGGGAAACGGGTGGGACAGGGTCAAGTTCGACCTGTTGCCCTAAAAGTGCAAGCTATTGTGGAGTTTGCAGTGCCCCGTACGAAACGTGACCTCAGAAGATTTTTGGGCATGACTGGTTATTATCGGGGTTTTTGTAAAAACTTCTCAGATGTTGTGTTGCCTTTGACCAATATGCTTCGTGCTTCGCAAAATTTTGAATGGACTGCTAAGTGTCAAACTGCATTTGATTCTGTTAAAACGCTTCTGTGTAGCGCTCCAGTCTTGGTTGCTCCAAGGTATGAGTGTGCCTTCAAAATGGATGTTGATGCGAGTGCTACCGGTGCTGGCGCTGTCCTGTTGCAGGATGATGAGAATGGAGTTGAGCATCCTGTTGCGTACTTCTCAAAAAAATTATTGAAACACCAACTAAATTATAGCACTATTGAGAAGGAGGCATTAGCCTTATTAATGGCGTTGCAACACTTCGAGGTGTACATTGGTTCTAGCTCCCTTCCGGTGATCGTATTTACTGATCACAACCCATTAGTCTTCCTGTCTCGTATGAAGAACTCGAATCAACGGATCATGCGCTGGTCACTTTTTGTCCAGGATTTTAACCTGGAAATTCGTTATAAAAAAGGAAAAGATAATGTACTTGCTGACGCCCTTTCACGGTCGTTTAGTTTTGAGTAAATCTACTAGAAGTAGATTCTTTGTGTCCGGGGGTGTTACGACCTGATTTTCCTGCTGTGTGTGTGTGTACTTTTTCCTCCCTCTTACTCTATCTGGTTTCTGATAGGATGCCTACTGATTGGATGTACGATCGCCATTGGTGGTGGAGACAAGGCGGGGACTTTAAAAAGGACGCTGCCGGCATTCAACGGGGAGCTCATTATTGGTTCGGACGCGGTTGGGTTGAGAGCTCCTGGATCCCTTCTCCGGCCGATGATCAAATTTGTCACTTTCGAGTAGCAAGTAGATGCTAGTGATCACGTTCTTGCCTTTTCGACCTTGTGTGTTTAGAACGTGGAGCAAAGGGGTGTCCTGCCGATTTGTTTTGGTTATCTGTTTGGGTTCTGTTTTGTGTTAGGAAGTTAGGGAAGTAAGATGTATTTTAATTTTATTATTTGAGGTTAGTTATTACTCTTTTCCTTTCTAGATTTGTTTTGTTTGTTATTTTGGCCTTTGGGACACCCTGGAGAGATGCTCTGTTTCACTTGTTAACTTTTAATAAATCTAATAACTTATACTGATTAACATCTTGTACTTGTTTGATTATCGACCGGAGTGACTCGTTCTTGGGATTCCATCACCACAACCCAGTCTTAATACGCCCTGTTTAGAGTTTTCTACTACCCTTAGGCCCAGGGCGTAATAGGCACGCAAAAGTAACATTGAATTTTGGTATGTAACACACTAAAGTATCATAAAGCTTCACAAGACTTTTCTATGGACCATTTTAATGTTTTTTTTTTTTGTCATTTTCGGAGCCTGACAGCTCTGGACACGATTTACTTTCACTGGATGGAAAACAACAGTTTGGAAATGTTTCTAAACACTGCACTTGGAACAACAAAGTGAGTGAAAGGTGTGAATAAGATGACTTACAGCATGTCAGGGCAGTTGTCAGGTTTGTCTAGCAGTCCTCCCTCCATAACAAATCGCAGTACCTGCTCATTGGACATGCCCTGATAGGGTTGCTCGGCCAGGGTGGCGATTTCCCACAACACCACCCCAAAAGACCTGTAAGACAACAGATGAGAAACGCTTGAATAAATCGACATTGATAGCGACCAAAGTGTCTACAAGATGACGATCTTCTGTTTCAATTCTGAGTGAGTTCAGTTGAAAGCTCCCCACTCGCAAAAGAACTGCTCCCTGAAGAGTTTTTTTCAAGATATATCAATATTTTCACTGACAATGAGTGATGTGTGTATCTAAAACTTTCAAATGGGAGCAAGTTGTCATTATAATGAGTCAGCAGCTCAGACAAATTATACAATATAACGTGCCGTGGTCTTTTGATAATAAAGCTATTAAGCACATAACAGAAATACCTTCAAGTAATGCTTTTTCTTTCGGGTCTTACTTGTATTATTTTCCTGCAGATACAGTAAGTGTTGTACATCTAAATAAGATACAAAAGAGCTTCAAAGCCAGCATAAAAATAATCAAAGGCTCTGTTCCAAAACCTAATGAGCTGCTTTGTGTTTTATTACTGCCTACATAGATTTAAAAACGCTTTACATTAGACAGCAGCTCAGTGCTACACACTGGACATTAATCAACGGAATTTATAAAGTATTTGATAAAATTATACATTTAATTGTACTGAACTTGCGCAGTTCACTTTCTCACTGAGCGTCACTATATATTCTGGGGTCACCTTTTACACGAAGCATAAATGTGATGTGCTAAAAACGAACAAGATTTCACACTAGGCTTATTAAACATTCACAACTAATTGCAATATAACATTAACATGTCGCTAGCTAACGACTATATTTTTAGTCCACTCAAATATTGAGTAAGGTTATTTGGATTTTTTTGTTATCCATACCATTAATATTTAATATGCATTTACAGCAATATAATTTCCTTTAAAAAAAAATCATCAATGCATAGTCCAAACCGCTTATCCTACATAGCGTTAAGGGGATGCTGGAGCTCCAAAACGAAGTAAAACGAAATAAAATCACAAAATAAAAGGAAAAGCTAAATTGCAATGCATGTGCACAAAAGAAACATGACGCTGCTAAATAAATATAAATATTTTAAATATATAAAAAGGTATATAATTTTGAACAGATTCAATATGTACAGTACTTACATCCTCTGCACTTTAACCAGTGACATGAATTTGGATGGTCTGTTTGTCTGACAAATAGAAGAACGTTCAAGAAATTTGTCTGAAATTATTCATTTACATCCGTTTGGTGCCACAAATTGCACACTTAGACTTTAATAAACAGACATGATATTCTGATTCTGATCTAAACAGCCTTTGAATTTTTTATTTGTAAATTTGTAATTATTGGCAAAACACTAATTCTATATCTGATCCTTTTGTAAAGTTAACCAGACATTCCATATAATCAAGGCCTGACGGTGACCCTGGACAGAAAGATGAACTGTTAGGGCAGATTCTCCGGACACCTGGAAGGAAACTTGAGCGCATTGTAATTAAGTTCAATCCTCTTCCTGAACAGGGAGTACTTGATTCTGATCCTTAACAAAAGATTTAAGCGCAAACCTCCCAGCGAGCTCAAAAAGCTACTTATTACGACACGGGAGGACGAATGGACTAAAGATTCCTAGAGACTCTGGAATGCCGCTCATATCAGCCGCAGCTGTTGCCGTTTCCGGAAAAGTGCGGTCTAGACTCCCCAAGGCTTTCATTGAAATGAGACTAGCATGAGGGCCGATGAGGCTTGATTGCCAGCTTCTTCTGAAATATATGGAAAGATGTTTCTCCTCATTGCTTACCGCATTAACGTATGCACCATGTAATGGAAAATGTGTGTTGAGCTGTGCGAGTGTGTTTTTCATTTCTCATTCAGCTAGTGGAGAAACTGAAGTGATCACTAAAGTGGCGGTCTTTGCTCAAATGCAGATGTCGTTCTACAGCTACAAAGTCTAGACTGATGTACCCTGATACACGGTTCACTATACATCTCCGTTAATATCTCTATGACTGTAACTGATTCTCTATTGAACACATGAAAGCTTACCAGACATCAGACATGGTGGTGAAAACTCCATCTTTGAGAGACTCTGGAGACATCCAGCGCACAGGCAGCAGTCCCTTGCCTCCTTTTCTGTAGTAATCAGTCTCATAAATGTCCCGTGTCATGCCAAAGTCTACAGATTTGAGGATAAATGAGGTGAAGTTACTAAATGTTTAGTAGCTTAACTTAAGATTTAGCCAAACAAAATAAAGAACATATACTAGCAATTCATTACTTGTTAATTATGGAATTAAAATTGGGGATGCACAGACACTAAACACTAAAAAGTCAAAGTGAACATAAGCACAATTAATGGAATATAATGCAAAATAAATGTTATTGAAAGTATGAAAGATGCATAATGTTTGCCATAATTTACTACAAACCCTTTAATTTATTGCTACAGTACACAATGGTTAAATTAACCCAAATCTTAAAGTCGCAATGCAGCAACAGAGATTTTCTTCTGTATTAACAACAGATCCAGGAGCTTGCAGCCGATTGCAATAGCAATCAATAGAATCGGTTTAAGCAGAAAAATGACTGGAGTATTGTTTATCCAGAAGATCCGGTTATGAGATTTTGATTAAAAATTGCACGAACTACATGCATGTATGAATCATTCACAATCAGATGAATAACATTCATTTACAAAGAGATTTCCAATTCATTCAGCATTTTTTATTAATATTATTATTATACATAAAAACTAGACACTAACTAATAGTGTTGATATAGCACACTCCTTAATTTTAGTATCTAATTTTGTTACGAAACAATGAGCAACAGTGCAAAATATGCAATTTGTCAATGCAATCTTTTTACATTTAATAACTATCAATATTTACTGTGAAATGTTACCAATTGATGATAATTTACGACTAAAATAGGTTAAAACCCTATTATCGCAAAATTGATTGTTTAAAGCACCGATACTAAAAAATAATACACCTGAAAAAACTAGATTAACAAAAAGTTAGATAACTAGTCCCTATTTTAAAGCATTTCACATATCAAATACAAGCCAATAAAAGTGAATACATTTCATCACATACCACCAATTTTGACAGCAAAATCCTCCGCCACCATGCAATTCCTTGCTGCCAAGTCTCTGTGAACAAATTTGTTGGCGTTGAGGTAAGCCATGCCGTCCGCGATCTCTCCAGCCATCTGAATCATCTTCTTCAATGGCGGCAAAGGCAAGCTGGAGATGTTCTGAGGACGCAAGAGGAAGAGGAGAATGATACAGCAGCCCTACTCCAAAACCCAGCGAGTCTTGTGCATTTCATGCTGAGGCTTTGCATCACGTGAACGGAAATCAGTTTGGAGCTGAGTTTAACATTTAAAAAACCCACTTACAAGGATGCATTTTTCATTTAGAATACGGACTATGCAGTACACATCAAGACATCACACTAGGTTTTATAGTTCAAGAATTGGAGGAGCTTATAGTTTAGAAACAGTGTCTCAGAACTGCTCTTAAGACACAGAAAATAGCAGTGAATGTAAACGCAGATGACTAATTCTGATGAATGGAAATTGCTCAATTATGAATCAAAATTCAACTACACTACTAAACAGGTGGCAATTCTTAGCTTTCAGGAATTTAGAATAGCAGTAACAAATTCAGTCCTAGTCAAACATTGATCAGTGACATGAAGATGTATCGTGCATAACTTTATTCACCTTAGCGGATCGAAGTGAGCGCAAGTAACTCTTCAGATCTCCTCGTGTCATCAGCTCCATGATCACCAGGGTGGGCTGACCCTGCGAAACTACGCCCAGCAGACGCACCTAAACCAATCGCAAACCACATCAGAGGAAGCCACCAGCTAAAAGTCGACATTAGTTTACACCAATGCTGCCAATCTTTAAAGCATCAGGTGAGATCTGCCATGCATTCTCCGACTAACCACATGGTGACAGTTGAACTCCTTCATCACAGAAGCTTCATTGAGGAACTCGATGCGCTCGTGCAAGCTAGCCGATTCGTTGACCGTTTTAATAGCCACCCTGGTTTCTGGCTCATCTTTCACAACACCTTTGGCGATGCCCTCATACACCATACCAAAGGATCCTTGTCCAAGCTCTCGGCACATTGTGATTTTCTCTCTCTCCACTTCCCATTCATCCGGCACATACACTGTAAACAAATACAAGAGGTACAATTATTCATGAAAAAGGATGTTGAGTCTTTATTGCCCTTGAATGAATACTCACTTTCTGCTGCGCTGAAGTACTCTGGGTTAACAGACGTGTAAAGGTTTCCAAGCCTGTCGCTGTTTCTGTGGATTCCAAATAGCATTTGTTAATCATAAACAGCACTAAGATATTTAATAGAGAACAAGCATGAAGTATTTCAAGGTAAGTCCCTGCTTTTTATTTTTTTTATTATGGTATCTTGAGTGTCTCAGAAAGGTGTTTTGTCTACAGAGGCCTATATGGAGTGTAGGTGTGTTAAAACTGGTACCGTCTCTTGTTCAGATAGGTGAAAGCCACTCCAGCGATGATGGCAAAAATCAGGAAAATCGGGATGATCATGAAGTACAGGTAGTGCTCATAACCTGATTCTTGAGCGTATAAGAAGAGAAAGTGTGAAACTCAATAATCTATAACTCTCACTTTTTAAAAGTTGAAAGGGATGAAATTCAGAGTAAACTTACGATCAACTTGAATCACATAGAAAGTTATCGGGTCTGTCCATGACCCGTTTCCAGCCAGAGACGTAGCCCGTACACGGGCAGAATAGTTCCCAGGTCCCAAGTTGGAGAGTTTCACCCCTTTGTGCTCCCTGTAGTGTTGACGGGACACACACTCATGCTTCTCAGCCTGTGGTAGAAAAAGAAATACAAACACATACTTGTAAATGTAATGCTATGGTAAAATGTCAGCAATGTGGTATAACTACCCCGAAATTGTGAATGAAGAAAAAAAAAGTCCGGTCACACTTTATTTTAGGGTCCAATTCTCACTGTTAACTAACCATTAACTATGACTTTTGCTTCAATTAACTCCTTATTTGCTGCTTATTAATAGTTTGTAAGGTAGTTGTTAAGTTTAGGGTATTGGGTAGGATTATGGATATCATGCATTATATGTACTTTATAAGCATTGATAAACATCCAATATGTTAATAATAGACATGCTAATAAGCAACTAGTTATTAGTGTGAATTGGACCCTATACTAAAGTGTTACCAAAAGTCCTGTTGGATTAAAAAGAAGGACAATTTTAAGGAAAAAGAAAAGAAAGCATTATTAAAAAAATATTTAAATAATAACAAACAATGAATAAAGGTAATTTTTTCCCCTGAAAGTCTTGAATGTTACACCACTTGAAATTTTTGAACCAATGAATCAAACTTAAAAAAAAAACTTATTATGACACGAGTGAATACAACGGTCACCTCTGTTCCGAGACGATACTGTATCTCATACAGCAGGATCAGGCCATTGGGTTTCTGCGGTTCAGGCCACTTCAGAAACACTGAACCCTCCAGACCTTCCCAAGTCACAGGACCAGGAATGTCATCTGCTCTGTCTACAAGAAAAAAGAAATCAGATTTGTCAATGACGTATTTGAAAACAGTGCCTCACCTTCGATTGCATGTTGATGTCCTGCTCTTACCTGCCGCTTTGGTGCGGGAAAAGATAAACGCGGCTGCGCTGCAGTGCCAAACCTCTTTGTTGCAGGCGTGCACGTCGATGCGGTAAACGGTGAAGGGCTGCAAGCCACTGATGTCAGCGCTACGCTCCTTCACCTTCTTCTCTATAAAGGAAAATTCCTGTCTAGGCAACTCGTCATGAGAGAAGTTACCCTCTGTCAGGTTCCAGTTTCCCGCCAACAGAGTGTGGATGGAAGTAGCGTTGGCCACACCAAACAGATCCCGCCGTCGCCTGTCGGGAGGTCTGGAACCAAAGAGAAGAGTAACACTGCAACTTTAAGCTCAACTTCTGGACGTGCAGAAACTGAAACTCTTTATTTAAAACATTTACAGAAATATTCATTTAAAAATTATAATAATAAAGGATTTTTTAGTATCAGCACTACTGACCTCTGATAATACTGAACACAGATATTAACTGTGACTTGCCCTAGTTTGTAAAATTAGCTTTTTTTTCAATGAAAGTTGAATGTATAAGTTAAAGCACTATTACATTTTGTAGCTAGAATTTTGAAACTGTGTCTGTTTAAACATTAATTCCAGTGCAATTCCTTTCACCAAAGTCTTCCATTGTAAACGCATTAATATGCACGTAACCTGAAAAAATAAGTAAAGAATAGGTATTTTATTATTATTTATCTGCCTAGATTGTATGAAACAATCATTTTCATTTCTAAAACATATACAGAGGAGTGGAAAGAAAACAGTTAACTTGTAAAATACATGGTATATAAAATCCATTTTCGTTTATACATAATCATCACTTAGAATCAATATTGGTCGGCATCATTTCTCAGGATCTCTTCTAATATTATACATGTCTTTTCCGGGCAACTGTGTATGACAACTTTAGTTTTAAATGCAGTTTATTTTCTGTGCTAATCGACAGCAGTTCAGACACATGAAGGGAGCTTTTTCCTTAATATTGGGGAAACCATTTTTAACCCCATTTATGAACGTGTGAGGTAACAACCACATGGCTGTTCTCCCATGAGAGCAAGTTACTCTCGTACTTGCCAAAGCAATCACGGATCCTGTCCTCAGATGATCTGGCATTGACTCCATCCCCTTGAATCCATCCACACACACACACACACACACCACAGCTGGTCTCTATTCCTCGGCCTGCTAACACTCACACGCTGGAGCATTTTGTCCCTCAACTCCCTACAAGCTGCAAGTCCTTCCTCTGCCTGCTAGACACACATCCTTCCACCACAGATGGGTTGAGTTTGCCTGAGAGCATGTGGCCAGAGAGACGTGATATGAAGCTATGCATCCCTCTGTATATGACTGGATATGCTGGCCCAAACACAACCTTGTCTAATCGCTGGCTAAGTTAAGAATGGAATACAAACCTATTGCATGCTACAATACAGATTAACTTTTTCAAAGAGATCAGTATTTTTATATACATTATTTTTAATCAGCAAGCATGCATTAAATATACAAAAAGCTACTTTTATTTTTTACAAAAGATTTCCATTTCAAATAAAGGCCAAAAATAATAATTTTAGCATTGATAATATTAAGAAAGCAGCAAATGTGCATATTAAAATGATTTCTGAAAGACACTGAAGACTGGAGTAATGATGCTGAAAATTCAGCATTGCATCGCAAGAATAAATTACATTTTAAAATATATTCAAAAAGATTAATGTATTTTTAAGACATTTTATTTCTAACACTTATAAGAACAGCATCCAATTTAAATCCTTTTTTTTTTTTTGTAAAACTATTAATACCCTTACTGTCAATATTCATTAATTTAATGCATTGTTGATGTATATAAAAAAAAAATTTTTTTTTTTTTGAAAAAGCCACATGATTTTTCAGTGTCTTTCAGAAAGTTTCAAATGAAATCCCTAAACCTAAATTATTACCAAACCCCCTTTTAGTAAAAATGTCACTAAAAACAGCACAAGTCATATGCTAGCAAGCCATTCTGGACATTTCCATTCTCTAAACCAGTGACTTTCCCTCTTCTTTTCTGTGCCTTCTGTTCCCACATCTCTTTTTCATTCTCTCTCAATCTTCTTCCGTGCAGAGCAGCATTCATTGATCTGTGTGCTCTCCGGCTGGAGGGGAACTTCCCTTTATTTCATTGGTATTCCAGATGGCATTACTGTGCATTTCCTGGCAGCCGAGCGGTTTGAGGGGGGAACGGCAACTGAATGGATATGATTTCCTCTCCTTCTCATTCCCCCTTCCTCCCGCTCTCTCCAAATCCTGAACTTCGGGGGAACTCGAGGCACTTCCCTCAATATCTCGGTTTTCAATAAAAACTGGTTGTGCTGGCCCGGGTACAGACATAGGCTACTTCTCAGCTGTCTGACATAGTTCTTGCCCCGCTGCTTTCCTCGTAAGCCAAGCAATGACAAACATGCAGAGGAAAAAAACGGAGCAGACACAGCAGGATAATCTAGTCCCAAATAACGCATACAGATGCCGTTTTGATGTCCTGCATTGCCTGAATCTTGAATTCACCGATGCATTGATTTCAATAGAAGCCCGCTCAGGTATACAGCGATTTTGGCGCTGTCGGCGGGACACATGATGATGGATGATAATAGGATACAGATGCCGGTACTCATTTTAGCACAGAACACTTAATGTGTTACACCTTTGAGATCAGAGAGAAAATTTAACATCTCCTGTGCTATTTGGATCCAGAACCAAGAGCCCGTACCACATGATTACTAACAGCAGGGGCAGAGGGAAACAATCACTGAGGGAACGCTGAAAAGGTTCCAAAACAACCTCTCGGACAAGAAACGAAAGAACCATTACAAATGCTACCATCCAGAGACATCAAGGGTCCCTTTCAATCTTCATCTTTGAGATCATGAAAGGTTAACATGGATTTATTGATAACTGAAGCTTTTAATTTGAAGTTAAATGGATGTTTTGTACTGGCTGATGCATCAAAACATGGATAGGAATGAGGACTTCAACTCTGACATTCATTTTGAAGTTGTTGCCAATTTAATTTAATACTCTAGGTCATGCTTATGTCATTCCAAACCTGCAGGCTGGGATTTTTATGTGTAGTACAAAAGTAGACTCTTTACTGAGCCTTTTTCTGTACGATGACAATTTATAGTAAAAGTATCATGAAAGTCATCTTTTATGGCCAGTAATATTTTAATTTAAATGTTTTATTTTTTATTATTTTTTATTTTACTTTGTTCGACCAAGGACACTTTAAACTGATTGAACCGATACTGGATAGCGCTGATAATGATAACTGATTATTTGCAGATATATATTATTTTTTAATCAGTAATACAAACAAACATTGAAAAAAAGAAAAAGGAATAAATTAAAATTAGTTAGAAATAATGACTTGAATTTTTATAAATAAATCTAAAAATATATTAAATAATTCAAAAACAAAAAATAATAAAGTATTATTGAATAAAAAATATGAATTTGATTATGATAATTAATTTGATTTGATTCGATTTCTCTTTCCTTTTTGTATATCCTTTATATTATTCATAAAAAATAAAATCAATATAGTGTGTGATGAAAAAGAATATTGTAATAACAGATATTTTATTGTAATAATATTTCACAACATTAATGTTTTACTGTATATTTGATCAAATATTTGCTGATTTTTCGAAAAGATAAATACAAATAAATCTAAAAATTCTTACGACCACAAACGGTAATGTAAAAAAAAAAAAGAAGACAATTTGTTATGATCTTTTTGGAGAGAGTAATAATCATATTCCTAATAAAACTCTTAAGTTTACCTGGGGGTGAATATTGCATTATGGAGGAAGTTCTCAAAGGCTTTGCGGTAGTAGATGTCCTCCTCGATTCGCTTCAGATCCTCCTCTGTTTTAGGACATTTACAACAGGGGGCTTTGTCCCGCCCCCCTGTTTCAGGATTGGTGGGTTTGGTGTCCTCGATTTCTGTCAAACCCCCAGCTGAAATCCTGACTGGGATCTTCAGTTCTGTCAAGAAACAACATAAACATGGTTACACTTTTCCTGTAGTGACCTTTAGTGACCAAATCTGGTATTATTTCAATATGCTCAAAATGTAAATTCGGAAAGTGCTGCAGAAAAGCAAGAAAGCAAGCAAATTATATTTAAGTATGAGTAATGGGAGGTTTTGAGAGCAGCTCTAATATTATTCAGACAGAGTTGAATGGCTTGAATATGCTGCACATTATTTGATTATGGCAAAGCTCTTTGGATTCTGACATTGAATACTAAGAGTATTCAAACAGAATTGAATCTAGTTCCACTACACACTGGATGCTTCAGATGTTTGCAATAATATGTTTAACCGTTTCATGGATGAATGTGTGAATTGCTGTTGGGCAAATGGTGCTCAGTTTAAGGGTGTAATGTAGACCAGACCTTTGGAGCAGTAGTTGTGATGGTAGAGCTCACGGTCCTCGCCCTGCTGCTTCCAGCGGAGCAGGTAGTAGGTGTGGTTTCCATTGGGGGACACAGGCGGAGACCACCGCACCACCAGCTTTGATGAAGAATTAGAGTATGCACGAATGTCTACAGGCATTGAGGGTGCTGGAGTAGAAGAAGAAAAAAAGTTCTTCTTTAAGCAACCACAAATGTTTACTTCAGAGTAATTCCCTTTGGAGAAACCTGTGGAAAACCATGAATCATCCCTTCTGGGGTTTAAGACTACAACCACCGAGTTACTTGTCTAGATTTAAATCCACCCTACATGGAATAAATTGACACTGCTAAAAATCCTATTCTTAATCAGCAACTAAAATTATTGAAATTTTCTTAAAACACTGTCTAAACTCCATAATGTGGACGCTAGGGATGTGGATGGTTTGATTTTCTTTAAAGGGTTAGTTCACCCAAAAATTGACCCGGAAGAGAAGACAATGCTGAATAAAGTCGTTATTTTTGGACCAAAATGTATTTTCGATGCTTCAACAAATTCTAACTGACCCTCTGATGTCACATGGACTACTTTGAAGATGTTTTTATTACCTTTCTGGACATGGACAGTATACCGTACATACATTTTCAGTATGTATTATTGTGAAATATTTAAATACATTTAAATAACAGTTTTTAATAGTAATATATTTTAAAATGTAATTTTTTCCTGTGATGCAAAGCTGAATTTTCAGCATCATTACTCCAGACTTCAATGTCACATGATCCTCCAGAAATCATTCTTATATGCTGAATTGCTACAATAGAAATATTTTGTTTGTTGTTTGTTGTGGTGCGTAATATTTTTGTGGAAACCTTTTTTTAACAGCGTAAAAGTCTTTACTGTCCCTTTCGATCAATTTGATATGCTTATTAAAAGTTTTTTTTTTTCTTTCTCTATTTTAATGAACAAAAGAATAAGTGCACAGACTAGGAAACATGCAAAAAACGACTTCAATTAAATTCATGACGGACCTGAACCTAGTTCCTTACCTGATGGTTTAGTCCGAATGTACACCACTTCACTTTTCGCCCCTAGACGCTGTCTGTCCTTGTCCCTGTCCCTGTCCTCCACAACTAGCGTGACAGCTTTGACAAAGATAGCATACTGAGTCCAGGGCTTCAGCATGGACAGTGTAACACCTGGGTTCTGGGTTTGGTCCTCCTGTAAGTCAACGTCAACCATGTTCCAGCTGTCCGATCCACAACCGTCCTGACCATCAAACTCTGTCAGGTTCTGGAAAGGCCTATGAGAGACCATAAAGGCTATTTACAAAAGCTGCTTGAACATTTTAATGGTACCGAGAAAGGCTGCTCAAAAGACAGACAAAAAAAGATTGAATAAAAAGCAACACTTACGCTTCTTTGTAGTATACAATAAAACTGACAAGGTCTCTGGAATTGGGTGGTCGAAAACCACCCCACGTCAACTTAATTCTATTACTACTGGTGGTATTTGATATGAACTTAAGGATTTCACTCTCACCTAAAAAAAAAAAATACGCATTTACAAAAATTAAAATGAAACATTAATATGTACATACAGTCTATACTTATTTTTACTTGTATCAATTGAGAACAAATCATATTTACAGCTTGCACGGTCTCCATTGTTGCGGAAATCTCCTTCCAAAAACTTCTCCTTAATTCCGGTTTTCTCCCACATTCTGCGGATCTCGGACATGCAGAGTTTGGGATTCAAGCGGAAATACAGTTTTCCAGCACTTATGGTGAGATTGTGCTGGGACCAGTCCCACAAAAGCTGGAGATGCTGGTTATCCAAGGCAGCAAAAGCATACATGCTGAAAACAACATAATAACAATGAATAAGAGACCAAAAAGACTAAACAAAAAAACTGATAAAATATAATTCAACAGTAGTCTGCCTACACACTGCAGTTTGTTAAACACGAATGCATTTAAATCCAGGATTGAATCCACTAAACTAATGTTGTGCGTGTCTGAAACTTAACGACTGATATAGCAAATCACAGCAACACTTCTTATTCATCATCAAAATATTACCAACTGGAGGCGTATAAGCATCTGACAGAGATGACAAGTAGGGTTATTTTAGTTAACTAAAAGCAAAAAAAAAAAAAATCATTATTTCAAGTAAAATAAACTTTAACTGAAATAATTTCTCATTTCCGTTGTTTAACTTAAAGTACTAAAATAACAAAAACATATAAATAAAATTAACATTAGAACACAGAAATAAAAAAAACTATTTTAATAATAAAATATAAATAAAGGATAAGATATGAGAAAATAAGAATATAAGAAAAAAAAAACTCATTTAAAAAATATTAAATAAATATTACATTCCATTACCTTCTTGCCGAGCTTTAAAATATTTTAATATGCTGTAAATTGCTTTGTGCAAGTTCACTCTCTTTACACACACAGATTTCTTTGTGTTGGTTCAATCATATATATATATAATGTACATATATATATGTATGATTGAACCAAAACAAAGAAATCTGATTTTAGAACTGATCATTAAAAAAAAAATTAAAATATTATCATCTGAAACAATATAAAATTCTATTATTTATAGAACCTGAAAAAAATATTATTGAACTCTTCTTTTAGTTTTTCTTAAGCATTAATTTACATGACTTTTACAGGCCTAGAAATCACAACTTCCAAAATTGCCTGATATTTTAATGTTTCGGGAACCCTGTCTTTTAATCAGTATTCATTTTCAGGACCAATTACCTTTTGAGCATAGTCAGTACACACACCTTCATCTCTTCATTAGCTAGTATTGTATGAAAGCTAAAGGCAGGCAGAGTGGAGATGCAAAAAAAAAAAAAAAGAAAACAAAAGTCGAACAGTTTATAAAATACTTTTGTATCAGCATCAGATTTAATACCACAATACTCTCAAAGCTGCAGAAATGGCATATTATTCTACAATTATTTGCAGTGACCAATCTAATCCCAGAGTTCTCTTTAGAGCAGTTAATTATCTTATTAAACCTCCAGTTAACATTAACTGTTCCACGATTTAGCAGTATAATGAGTTTCTCAATTACTTTTCACCTAAAATCGAGAAAATCTATAATTGCCAGTGATCTTGCTTCTGAATTTGTTGAGTAGCATCTTCCAAATCTCTCTGAATATGGTTTCTCAAGTTTCAATGCTGTTGATTCTGATTTTGTTTCTCAACTTGTTTTCTACTTGTTCAACTACTTGTATACTGGATACTTTATCTACTACTGTATTGAAAAACTGTTTTTCTGTTATTGTACCCCACATCACCGCTACTGTAAATGTCTCACAATCTGTGAAGGGATTGTTTCTCCTGCTTTAAAAGTGGCTGCAGTTACACCAGTATCTAAAAAAGCCTGGGAGGGATATTGCTGAGAAATCCAATTATGGGACAAATTCTTGAGCGGGTGGTTGTTAGCCAACTCCAAACTCATCTTTATACGAATAGCCTACTAGAGACTTTTCAATCTGGGTTTAGGTCTGGACATAGCACGGAGACTGCTTTAGTTAATGTCTTTAATGACTTTCTCTTTTATAGCCGATTCTTGGGCTTGTGGCATTTTAGTTCTGTTAGATCTTAGTGTTGCATTCGATACAAAATGTCATAGCATATTAGTGGACAGACTACATAGATGGATTGGTCTACCTAGAACTGTGTTGAATTGGTTTAAATCTTATCTTTCAGAGCGATCTCAATTTGTTTAACTGGGTACTAATAGATCTCAGACTAGGCCTTTGTGTTAGGGTGTCCCTCAGGGGTCAGTTTTGGGACCTGTTCTATTTAGTATTTACATGCTCCCTCTTGGACAGATTATTCAAAAGTATGACCTGGGGAATCGTTATATGAATGATACCCAGATTTATATAAGCACTCAATAATTATAGTTCAGTAATTTGAAACTTTCAGTTGATAATACCTAAATATTTCTTCTGCTCAGGTCTGTAATTTGGGTGTGATTTTTGAAGCTCAGATGCTCATCTCTCTTCAAAAACATAACTAAAGTCGCTTTCTTCCATCTTCATAACATTGCTCACATTAGACCCTTTCTTTCTAGGCCTTGATGCTGAGAGGCTAGATTCTGCCTTCATCACATATCAGCTCGATTATTGCAATTCTCTCTTTGGGGGCTTACCAGCAAGTTCTGTTAAGAGACTACAGTATATTTAAAACTCAGGGTTTTGACTTATACATCCTCACGCCATATTATTACCCCAGTGCTCCAGCAACTTCATTGGCTCCTGGGTCAATAATGCATTGATTTTAAAACTCTGATTTTAATATATAAAGCAGTACATGGGATGGCTCCAGATTACATTTGTGACTTGGTAACTCTTTCCACACCTTCTCACTCTCTCCACTCTGCTTCCTTGTATCAGCCTCATTGTAAATTAAAAACCATGGTGGGGAGGGCTTTTCCCTATAAAGTGCCTTATTTATGGAATGCATTACCAGTGTTTATTAGGAATGCTGCTTCCCTTGGATTGTTATAAGAAACTTCTTAAGACATACCTTTTTACTGAAGCTTTTAATGTATGACTATTACAATGATTTTATTTTTGATATGTGTAGTCTTGGTTGACTTGTTCTTTTTTGTTTGTATATGTTGTAGCGCTTTGAGTATTAAGAAAGGCGTATTACAAATAAAATCTATTATTATCATTATTATTGTGACGTACACAAAATGTAAATTTACAGAAATTTGAGTGAATTCAGATGTTCAGTGCAACTGTCACTTTCATAAATACCTGAACTCTGTGGTTATGAAGCTGCAGTACATTTGTGCCATTACTATATATATATACGCTGATGATTCACTGGGAGTGACGTAAATTATCATGAAAGATAAACAGCTTCAGTAAAAGCTGCGTTTGGAATGTAAGCACTTCACATGCATTAAGAGCAAGTGTTTCTCTTAAACCTACAGCACACTGAAAGCGTTAGTCTGATGCATGTCTTGTCACTTTACACCCACACCTACATTTAATGGCTTAAAGATAGTCTGTATAAAACAAATGTTCTACTTGTTGTATTTATCAGACAGGTATATAACAGCCTTGACGTTTGTTTGGTGATTCATGTTTAAGGGAATGTTAACGGAATGGACTTATAAATGTGGAATATGTAGATGGAGGGTTTGTTTGTTTATATTTGTCTCCAAAAGCATTCCCTGAGCTCACTTTAGTCTTTCGTAACATGGCACAGAGAGGCCTGTTTTGATCTGTCCTGAAAATGGGATAACAGTAAACAAACAGGGATTTAATTAAATAACACATTTCCTCTATGACGCACAGGACCCATTCCGTTTAAGGAAAAGTTTGACGTTGATTCTGTACTTTCTCTGATTCACACACCCTTATAACCAACAACAGGCATGTGATCAATTAAGATTATTATCTTTTAATCCTGTTTTCCACATTCAAATATCATAAAAATAATAATACACTACAAAAAAAAAAGAAGTGTATTGAGGGGCTTTAAATAATATGTTGTAAAATTAAAAATAGTTATACATTAACATCACTGATATACAGTAATGGTAATAACTGAAGTGTATTGATTAATACAATTATTTAAATTACAAATTAAAAAACAATATTTTTGTTATTGTTATATATTAATAATATATATAACCACATAAATCTAATTACAATAACAACTGAAGTACACTGATGAACTAAAAATTACGAAAAAAAAAGAATATATATATATATATATATATATATATATATATATATATATATATATATATATATATAATTTTTGCTGTTGACATTATATAGTAACATTATATAATAACATTATAAAATAATAATAATAATTGTTATTTACATAAAAATATATTGCTCAAAAAAATAAAGGGAAGACTTAACAACACAATGTAACTCACAAGTGTTCCCTTTATTTTTTTGAGCAGTTTATAACAAAAACATTATAATAAAAATAGAATGATAATAGCAATCATTATTGTTGTTATAAATTAATTTTGTTGTTATATTCATATGATATAAAATATATAACAATATATTATTATTATTATTATTATTATAATAACAGTTATTACAACAATTATTATTATTATTATTATTATTATTATTATTATTATTATTTACAAATTCAGATATAAACTCAATATACTCAATTTACTTCTCAGGTCAGAACATATGGAAATCTAACATGGAAAATTCACATATTTTAACAAATATTATTGAAAATCAACTCTTAATACAGATTCCATGGGTTAAATTCTGAATTTGAATACGGAATTTATTAAGCATCATATATCACCTGATTGGCTTTGATTTTGAGAAGCTATGTGTTAAACGTGGCCAGACAAACTGTTAAGACATGCAAAGAGGTGCAAAGAGTCAAATTCAAATCTTACTCCTCCCATAGTTCCTCTCCATGGATGTGTCTCAGGCTCTTGAGGAAGGAGAGAGAGCTCAGGGCGTGTGATGAACGGATCTTAATGTATCCTGTCACTGTCTTGATGAGTCCCAGGAAGTTCTCCAACTCTGATGCTATGTTAGCTAGAGAGATGGAGGTAAAGAGAGTGTGTCAGTGAGAAGGTGTGAACCAATCGCTCCAGTGCTGATTGAGGAGCTGCTGTGCTGCAGGTACTCACTGCCGCGGCGGATGTTGATGTGCAGGTTCCCTTTGATAACAGTGCAGCCCTTGAGGGACTGAGCCGCGTCCACCGAGTCGATGACCTTTTCATCACAGATCTTGTCACACAGGCCATCACAGGCAGTGCAGAACATGCTGCTACACACACAGGGATAAAAGGAAGATCAGGATTCGACGCCACAAAAACCAACACAGAAGAACCAATTATCTCACTTTCACCTTATCATGTGACCTTCAGCTTGGTGAAAGCTAGAGTATGAGTGCAACTTTGTGTTTTTTTTTTTTTTTTGCTCTTTATAACAAAGGAACATGATTGGTTTGGTCGGAGTTCATCAGAAGTGTGTTTTGTGAGTTTTCATAGGGTTAGTCTGATTGCTTTGCAGTTAAGGATCTGAACACTTTTGTCAGATTTCTGTGAATTAAAAAATAGAGTACTACGGCCTTATAAGTAAAGTAAAGGCCATTATCATTAAATATATCTCATTTTATTTTAAACTCTGAGTGGGTTTACTTGTAAAGTATTCAGAGAGCTGTGAAACAGACGAGTAATATAGTTTAACCCAAGGGATAGAGGATGTGTTGAACTGTGCAACTGACAGGATTTTCACAAGAAATTCTGTGGATGTAGATGCCAAAAAGTCTATTTGTCAGATAACACACAACTTTAAAATACAGAGTGAAACCAATGAAATAAATAATGAAACACTGTAAAATATAATTGAATTTCAAAATTTTTCGGACTATAAGTCGCACCTGAGTATAAGTCAAATCAGTCCAAAAATACATCATGATGAGCAAAAAAACATAAGTTGCACTGGACTAAGTCGCATTTATTTAGAACCAAGAGAAAACATTACCGTCTACAGCTGCGAGAGGGCGCTCTAAGTCGCAGGACCAGCCAAACTATGAAAACAAGTACGACTTATAGTCCGGAAAATACGGTATAATAAGAAAATAAGAGAAGGGTCTGGATCCAGACTTGCACTTGCACTCTCAGACACTTGTGCTTCTGCTAGCATCGTCACTTGCAGTCTTTATTTTTATTTATTTTCTTCTATTTGTTGATAACTTTTTGTTTGAATCTCTCAACATTTTACAACAGTAGCCAGGTGGTGAAGACAAGAAAAAAGAAACTAAATTACAATGTCACTTGCAATCGCTACTTGCACTCTCCGCTATCTGTGACGTCACTTGCTATCGACACAAATCGTGCGTGTTGCCAATGGAGACAAGACGCTGTGGTCGTGATTAAATGATTAAAACTAAATTAGTAGGCCTACTACTATACAAAAAGTCTTTCGTTAAGCGTTTTCCTCCTGTAGAAAAAACAAACACTTAATATGGCATAATGTATTAAGATACATTAAGTTCAATTAAACGACCAAATTCGATATATAGTTATTATTTATTGTACTACAAGGCAAGCAGATGGCTGTGAACACAATGCGCAAACTTAGTCCTCCCATACAACAAAACGCTTAATGTGGCCTAATAACAGACTAAGATGATAAAGACAATTCAGTAGGCCTAGCTGATATGTCTTGTTGTTGACTCAATGTATATACAGACCAGCAAATATGAACGTGTATTATGAAATGCATTAAGTGATTTTAAAAGGATCAGCTCCGTACAGGCAAGCAGACGAGTACAGAACGCAGTGTGTTAAATTACACATTAAACGTTTTCCTCCTATAGAAAATCATTATAAATAAAATACAATGTAGCTAAATGGACAAAGACAGTGATAGTAATAAACGAGTTGTAGACAGTTTATTCTATATGGAAAAATGCTTAACGTGAAAGTTTATGTGTTGCGTTTATTCTGGGCTCATGTGCTGCCTGTACATATTAGTTATGTATTTTAATAATGTATGAGTATGGCCTTCATCATCTTAGTCCATTATGCCACATTTTGCGGTATGTGAGGAAAATACTATATACGTACATATTCATTAAAATAGTGAACTGTATATTTAATTTGATATTTTAATAGCATCTTAATACATTGAGCCATGTGAAGTGTTTATGTTTTTCTACGCTTAGCGAAAGACTTTGCGCAAGCATTCATATTCTGGTGTTCTGGCCACGGATTTGCCGGTGTTGTCTTTTTCTTGCAGGACCCTACGTTATAGTAGTAGGCCTACTAATTTAGTTTTAATCGTTTAATCACCACCTTGTGATTGTCTTGTCTCCATTGATCACACACACACACAAACACACACTTCTATGGCCCTACACCAACCATACACCTAACCCTCACAGGAAACTTTGTGCATTTTTACTTTTTCAAAAAAACTCATTCTGTATGGTTTAAGCGTGTGCGCACACACACACACACACACACACACACACACACACACACACACACACACACACACACACACACACACAGTGGGGAAAATATTTATGCAAATAAATCTCTAACAGATGTTGCATAATTTAAACTAAAATAGATGAAAATGCAACTGAACAAAAAAAATATTATCTAAAAACAGGAATAAAAACAAACAAATGTACATTGAATCTTCACTGTTTTATCCACAAATTTTCACTAAAGCCTGGTTTCACAGACAGGGTTTAGATTAAACCAGGATTAGGCCATAGTTCAATTAGGACCTTTAAGTACTTTTTATAAACGTGCCTTAGAAATAAACATTACTGGTTTGCATCTTGAGACAAAATAATGGCACTGACATATTTTAAGATCAATCAGTTTAAGTATCTTTCAGTTTAAAATAGTCCAGACATGCATTTAGCCTGGGATTAGGTTTAAGCCTTGTCTGTGAAACCAGGGATTTAAATATTACCATTCATGAAACACACAATAAAAAAAAAAAAAAGAAGTTTAATAGTTTGTACCTCTGGTTCTCATCACGTGTGAATCCGGGTGGACAGTCAGACATACACTCTCCTCCGTGGATCACGAAACGGTCGTAATCAGGCAGGTGGACTTTGGAGCAGAGGTCCTTGGTGATGCAGCGCCAGCCCTCAAACTTGTACGTGTCGGATGGACAGTCCTCCACGCAGCGGCCCTCGTGATAGTAGTGCTGGCAGGCGGCACAGGCCCTGTCGTTGTCCGGCACAGTGCAGCTGCCCAAACACTGGGGGTGGCAGCACTCGCCTGAGTTTGTACACGCTCGCTGTCCGCACCACTTCGGACAAACTGGAGGGAAAACACAGGAGGGGGAATGCTGACGTGAAACATTTTCAGGGTTTGTTTCAAGAAAACTATGCTAAACCAAAAACTGTTTCAGTGTATTTCAGCAGAAAAATATTTAAATGGAAACATCCTTAGGCTAAAGAGTTTCACCAAGGAAGAAATGGGTTCACGGATAGTTGTAATATTTGACCCTGGACCACAAAACTTTCTGGAAATCAAGATTTATACATCCCATGAAAGCTGAATAAATGAGCTTTCCATTGATGTATGGTTTGTTAGGATCGGACAATATTTGTTTGAGATACAACTATTTGAAAATCTGGAATCTGAGGGTGCAAAAACATCAAAATACTGAGAAAATTCTTAGCAATGCATATACCTAATCAAAAATTAGGTTTTGATATATTTAGAGTAGAAAATGTACAAAATATCTTCATTGAACATGATCTTTACTTAATAACCTAATGACTTTTGGCATAAAATAAAAATGGATAATTTTGACCCATACAAAGTTTTTTTTTTTTTGGCTATTGCTAAAAATATCTGTTTTTGTGGTCCAGGGTGACATTTCTGAAGGATTTGCTTTTGTTTGCATTACTGCTTATAATTGATTTTTCACAAAGAAATGTCTGAATATTTGCCCACAAATAATAATAATAATAATAATAATAATAATAATAATAATAATAAATAAAAATACCCCTTTTCTTGCTTTCTGTTAAGGATTATTGTAAAGCAGAATAATAATAATTTAATAATAATTCATAATTTAATATTTGATTTAAAATACTTTATGACTGTTAAGCAATGTAACTTAAAAAAAAAATTAGGAATACATTTTAAATTAATCGTAATGTGTAACAAAGTTAAGAACACAATAAAAAAATTATGTAATATACCATTTTAAATATGACATTTATTTTGATATATATTATTTTATTATAAAATTTGTAACATCAAAAATGGTAGCATTTAAAATGTAATATTATGAATACGACAGGACAGCATTAATCATATTGTACTACAAATACTACAACAATGGAAAAAATAAAATAAACAATTAGCCTTTCGCCGGCCCCTCCCCCAGAACGGCCATTGTCCAATCACACATCATAGCAACCGTTACTATGTGAGCAGCTCCCACAAACATCGACTCCAAGCAAGATGGTGAAGCGGTGCGCCCACAGCGTTTGTAAATCGGACACTAGATACCCCGAGAGATTGTCTGGAGGAGTTGTTTTCTTTCCATTCCCAAAGCCGAAAACACAACGTGAGCGGTGGCTACAATGGATAAAACAGTGTGGACGGCCCCACTCCCAGTTAAATGCATCGAACATTACAGATAATAAAATAAAATGGATATCTGAATGCCTTATATTTTATTTTATGCATTTCATTTTATTATTTTATCTGTTATGCACCTTTTAAGCCAAAGCAATTCTCTATTTGTGAATTCTGTTCATTAACAATGGAAATAAAACATTCTGATCCTGATTCTCAAAACAACAGAGAAATGTTAGTTAGCTTTGAATGGCTTTGACACACATGTAGGTTTAGCTAGCTAAAATACCCTTGTATTTGAACAAAATCGCTACTCGCAATAGACAATAATAGACCATAACATATGAGAGAGAATGACCGGCATGACTGGTCCACAAGGTGGGGCTGGTTGCATTTGAGGTACAGGTCATGGGGTTTCTCAGATTTCGCTTGAGACCGGTAAACATTAGCCTTGATAGTAGTCGTGTCTCCTTAATTGCGTATTTTAATATTTTGAATGTATCCCTCCACTGCATACTGTAACCCCTTTTGCCTCGATCTGGATGATATCGCGGAGGTATTGCTCCAAAAAAGGTCACTGACACGCACTGGTATACCTCTTCCCGACATGGCAATATGTCGCGCTGGTCGTGTTTGACCATTTGTTTGTCGGAGGTAGCAACAGTAACTAAGGGGGGTGGGGCTCCGCGAAAGGCTTATTATATAATATACAATTTTAAATAATATGAATTATATAAATATTAGAGGTCGACCGATTTCTCGGTTTAGCCGATTAATCGGCACCGATAGTTGATTGCTGGAACAATCGGTTATCGGGAAAAATCTATGGCAATAGTTCTCCGCGTTTCGTCCTTGCTGGAGTGAATAAATAAACCGTTTTAGAGCGCTGCTCAAGTTGAACGCGATGCGCCCGGAGTGTGTGTGATACCGTTGAGTCCTCCTAGACTCAGCGCTGCTCTTTTATTATATAATCACTTGAGTGTTCAATAACCGGAGCAGTTCAAGTGTGGGAGTATACATTGAAGGGATAATTGTAGGGCCCTATGATTTCCATGATGCAGAAAACGCAATTTAACAATTTAATTTTGAGCCAGACCTCTTTCGTTTTTCTATTGCGTGACTGCAATAAAAAAATAAGAGAACTTTGAGTGGGTGGGGGTGCTGTTAATGCAAACAGCCCCAAGAATTCAAAGGTTCACTGTCACAAAGGCGGTGATGTATAGGAACATACTTCACCACAGTCAAAGGATTCCTTTATGTATACACTTTCTTCTGCCAAAAAACTACTTAAACTATCAAAACTTATGACCTAATCACCATTAAATGCCCTGGGCTGGTGGGAAAGACTAATTAACTCGAGGCAGAAAGTCTCATTAAAAACTATAGACAACAAATTATGGCAATAAAATAATGTAATGTGACAAACATATATTGTATATGCAATAGACTTAATTGTTCATTTTGAGAAATAATTATGCTACTTATTAATTTAAGTGTTTCACATGGAAATCACATCATTTATGCAGCAAACAAGTAAACGATTATTTCTTCTAAATAAACTAAAACAAAAACAAAAATAAATAAATAATCCAACAACATATATCGTAACAATGCCCTTGAAAACTAAGGGGGAAATATTTTAACCCCCATCAAAAAAAAAAAAAAAAAAAAAAAAAAAAAAAATTATATATATATATATATATATATATATATATATATATATATATATATATATATATATATATATATATATATACACATACATACATATATATATATATATATATATATATATATATATATATATATATATATAAAGAAAAAAAATAAAATAAAATAAAATAAAATAAATGCCAATGAAGAATAATTGTGGCGTGAAATATTGCAAATAGGGCTGGGACAATGCGTCGAGGTCATCGATGACGTCGACGCAAAAAATATGTAGACGCAAAATATGCGCATCGATTCGTCGATCTGTTTTTATTTTCAGTAAAAAACAGGTCGTGTTTTTTCAGTAAGCTTGTTTCAGTAAGCTATGTGTTTTCAAGGCTTCAAGGTTTTGATGCCCTTGAAAACTAAGGGGGAAATATTTTAACCCCGTCAAAACATAAAAAAATATAAATAATAATAAAAAATAATAATAATAAAATAAATCAAAATAAATAAAATAAATGCCAATAAAGAATAACTGTGGAGTGAAATATTGCAAATAGGGCTGGGACAACGTCGACGCAAAATATGTGCATCGATTCGTCGACCTGTTTTTATTTTCAGTAAAAAACAGGTTGTGTTTTTTTCAGTAAGCTAGACCCTATGTGTTCAGTAAGCTTGTTTCAGTAAGCTATGTGTTTTCAAGGCTTCAAGGTTTTATTGAATGCTATCTCTATATCTCTTATATATCTCTATAAGTGCAAAGTGATGCATTCTTAGTCAGTCTTTTATATTGTAATTTTAAGAGCAATAAACATATATTGCAATGTTAAGGAAATCGAATCGGTCTGGAAAAAATAATAGTTAGATTAATTGATGCATCGAAAAAATAATCGATAGATTAATCGTTTAAAAAATAATAGTTTATCCCAGCCCTAATTGCAAACCTTCAGAATAAAAAAAAGATTAAAAAAAACAAAACAAATAATTAATAAATAAATAGACAAACAAACAATCAAAAGGGGGAAAATTCAACATAAATGTTAATAAATGCCACTGAAAATAATTTTTGGAGTGAATTATTGTCACCCTTCTAAATAATCTATAATAAACTAAAATTAAATAAATAGTAACATAAGTTAATAAATGCTCCCTCAAAAATAAAATAAATAAATAAATACATTGGGGGAAAAAAATATAGATAGATAAAATTATTGCCACCCTTTCACATAAACTAAATCCAATATGTTAATTATATGCCCCTGAAAAATAGTTAAATGGTTCAACTATTGCCACTGAATGAAAAAAGTGAATTTGTGATCTTCCAGACACAGAAACAGATAAAAAAAACATTTGAGTTTTCCTGTGGTCAGCTTAGGGCTGTGCAAAAAAAGGGATTTTCATGCACATCTCATCAGTAAAGACGCTCCTGTAATTAGAAGTATATCTCCAGCACTTGCGTTCAGATCATGGTTGCCAGGTTTTTACACAAATCCTGCCCAGTTCCTTCTCAAAACTAGTCCAAAACTAACCCAATCGCGTTTCCAGGAGGTTCCCCGATAAAAATTGCTTTCCGGTGTAAGTTTTATGGCATGGTTGCCTTGGTAAAATTCGCATTTTAGGGGCTAAATATCACGTTATTGGTATTGTCGCTTCGACCCGCCGACATGAAAAACAACCACAGACTTGGCAACATTGGTTGGCATTTACTACACAGAGCCGTAATTCACTGACAATCTACACAAAATCGATTTTAAAATCGGTGGCGATTCTTTGTCGATTTTGAAAGTGATTTTGTGTTAGTTGTCAGTAGACTACGGCTCTGTGTAGTAACTGCCGCTCCACCTGAACCAGTGTTGCCAAGTCTGCGGTTGTTTTTCATGTCCGCAGTTCGAAGCAACCCCAATACCAATAACGTGATATTTAGCCCCTAAAATGTGAATTTTACCAAGACAGCCATGCCAAAAAAAAAAAACTTATATTTTAACCCCGTGGAGCACTTTTTTTTTTTATCTGGGAACCTCCTGGAATCGCGATTAGTTTTGGACTAGTTTTGAGAAGCAACAGGGCAGGATATGTTATGAAAACCTGGCAACCCTGATCTGAACACATGTGCTAGAGATAATGCTTCTAATAAAAGGAGCGTCTTTACTGATGAGATGTGCATGAAAATCTCATTCGATTTTTTGCACAGCCCTAGGTCAGCTCTTTTTATATATGGCATATACAGTGCATGCGTTAAGTGTGAAATCCAGCCCCACTATACAAACAAATCCAGTCCGTGTCTTCTATCCGACCGAGACTACGCATAATTCGACCAGAGTCCTCTGCTATCATTCTAAATAAGAGCGCATTGTAACAGGGGAGAGGAAAAACTGATTCAGGTCAGAGCACCAGCAAGAAAAACACCAGCTTTAGCACAAGAATGTCCTACATTTAGATCAGAGAAACTCAGCTGCCCGATCTTTCCTTACTACAACCTGGAAGACCACGGGTAGACGAATCACATATCTCAAAAAAGCCACAGAAAGACTATTTATTTTAATTTTATCTTTCCACAGCGGCAAAAGACTGACGGTTTTTAGGGAAGGGTCTTCGGATAAACTTTCAAAGAGGGTCGAGCAAGGCCAAGGGGAGAAGAAAAGCTGGATGCAATAACACACTCGAGGTGTAGTTTACATGCAACAGTCGTCCTGGAGGACGCTTGTGTAAAAAAAAAAAAAAAGAAACCTTCTGATAAGAGTTAAATGATAACGCTTTTGTGGGAACGCACGTTAAACCTTGTCTGCAGTTTAATGTGTATCTGACAGAGTTATTCTTGATCACAAGCAGCGTTCAAAGAGCAAATTCTTGACAAGAGAGTCGGCCGTTCACATTTAAACAACCAAATTTAAGTTAAAGGGACAGTTCACCTAAAATATAAAAATTCTGTCATTATCTACTCACCCTCATGTTGTTCCAAACCTGTACGAGTTTCTTTCTTCTGTTTAACACAACATATATTCTGAAGAATGTTGGTAATAAAAACAGTTGCCGTAAAAATACTACGAAGGTCAATGGCTACCGTCAATTTGAGGGTAAGTAAATGATTACAGAATTGTAATTATTGGTTGAACTACTACTTTAAAACATTAAAAACTCGCAGAAAACTGAGGTCTGAATCCATCTGTTTTGCTTGCACTTACCACAAAGCACCATTTCAGCTATCATCAGGTCATAATGAAGTCAACCCAGCTCATTTTGGCTGACTGAGGTAGCCCATCTTCAGCTAAAGGACACTAACGGTGGAGTATTCACAAGGCCACCATGCTGGAATCTCAGTTAATCTAAACACGGAAAAAAACAAACCATGACCAGACACCCTTGACTGAGCGCCTTTGTCAGGGACGTTAAAGAGGACATCTCTATATATGCATCCTTTAAAACAACAAGTTCAGGCTCTGAAATACTTTTTTAAAATAGGATAGTCGGTGCTTTTTGGATGTGCATAATTATTAAAAGATAATTTACACTTTATTTTATAAAGCGCATGTTGTTTTCTCAAGGGCACAAATCATGATAATTCATGGATCTGCTCTTTTAGTTACTTTAGCCAACAGCTTTTCAGTTGCTAATGCAGTTCTTTATCAGTTTCTAGTTCTTTATACTATTATACATAAAGACTGTGTGAAATAGTTTGACTAAACCAATTTTTTTCCTGTACTGAATTAATCACTATCATAGTTTTCTATTTTTTATTTATTTTAAACTGTATTTTACTCCTGTGATGCAAAGCTGATTTTTCAGCATCATAACTCCAGTCTTCTTCAGTGTCACGTAATCCTTCAGAAATCATTGAGAACATTTGTGCTGCTTTCATATTGAAGTGAAAACCAAAACACTTTTTTTTTTAGGATTCTTTGATGAAAATAATTTATTTGAAGCAGAAATCGTTTGTACTATAATAAATGTATCAAGTTGCATAATGAATACAACAACAGTGATTCCAAAGAAACAAAGTAAAAAGAAGAAGCAGCTAACTGCAATTTGAGCATGGTTTTTGATATACTTAATCTGAATCTCAGAAGCGTGTTCATTCACATAGTTTCTGTGCATCCAGCTGCAGGGACGTTTAGCGAGCCGGAGTGATTCCTAACATGCTGGTCAACAAAGTTGATTTGCAGTTGTGGAAAGAGCCAGCTGTGCAGTTTTCCATGTCAACAACACACACTGTTTTGTATATATTCACAGGAAAAGTGGAAAATATGACTAAACAGATCTGAATAAATATTTTTAGAACATTTCAAAACATGTAAAAAAAAATATTAAGAAATAAATACAGGTTGTAAAATTGTTGTATTTTCTAAAATATTATCAAATTCAATTAAATACTGAATAAAATACAGTACAATGAATAGCAAAATGGGTAAAAAAGCAGCCAGTGTTTAGATTTATGTTGACATATATACGTTTTTTTTTTTTTTTTTGCTTGTCCTGCTAAAGCCATCTGCACTGCATTCACCACATAAACGCAGACATCTGTCAAACCCAAGACATCTTGCTGTCCAGCCAAACCATAATCTACATCAGAGGTCTCCAAATTTGGTCCTGGAGGGCCGCTGTCCTGCAGAGTTTAGCTCCAACTTGCCTCAACGCACCTGCCTGGAAGCTTATAGTAAGACCTTGATTGGGTGGTTCAGGTGTGCTTTAATTTGGAGCCCCCTGATCTACACTGTTTTGTTGGATTATGCTGAAGATGCAAAAGACATTGAGTGGATAGTTCAGACAAAAATGAAATGTAATAATTTGCTAACCCTCGTGCCATTCCAAACCTTGGTAAAATATAACTGATCCCAATAAATATTTTTAGAACTTAAAAATAATAAAAAATAAAATGATTGTAGTTAAAAAAATTATTTGTTGAATAAATGTGTGGCACAATAAAAAAAAAAAAAAATACAAAAATAAAAGTAAATTAAAACAAAATTCAATTAAATGGCCAAATATTAGTGTATTCCATAAATAAATAAATACGGGTGACAAAATGTGTATTAAGCAAAAATAAATGAATTTTCATAGTCATGAAAATATATATCTATATATAGGGGTGTGACGGTTAGTATATAACCGTGAGACCGGCTCATAGGATCATATGATGCGCAATATATCGGGAAACATGGTTTTTACCACTTAATAAAGTTTTGTAAATCGTCAGACATGATATTTACCACTTCATTAAATTTTGCTTTGTAGAAAACCTTCCTTAAAAACGAACTTCATTTTTTTCGTTCGAATTTTTGCGGCTCGCATCAGCAAAGCATTGCATCGTCCATAGACCGCAAAACAATCAGCGGATTGAGGGCGGGTGCAGCTTTGAAATTTGCTCAAAAAACTTTGACGCGGATGACGAGTTTTGTGACAGATCTCCTTAATAAACGGAGGTCTGAAATCTCTGCCCCTTTACCGATCAGAGCGCGCACTGACACGGAGTTAACCCGCTATCTCCAAGAACAACCAATTGACTCTACGGCAGATCACGGTTGATATATCAGCTGATATTTGTCTTTAAACTACAACTTTTTTGGCATTAAACTATAAACTTGGTATTTCAAATGATATTGCGCTTTATGCATTTGCCCAACGTCATATTCATGTCATTTTCACTGTGTGCTGTATGTAAAATGATGATTACCCTGGCTTTATTTGAAAAATATGATTCCCAATGCACACAAACTTTACTGAATACTGAGTCCCCCTGCTGGTAACAGTGTTTACATTTCTTTTATTTGTGAAAATACATGGTTCTTTTACACATTTATTTTTTTTATCCATTGTCAAATGATTTCAAATTTCTCAAATATAAAATTAAAAATAATCATATCAGCTTTATATCGGCCCCTCTATTTTCCAAGATATCGGCATCAGCATCGGCTGTCAAAAGACACATATCGGTCGACCACTATTTCTACCTAACATATTTTGCATCTCACAAACAAAAAAGCCGTTTATAAAAGTTTCACTGACATGTGAAAGATTGCTCCATATCAGCGGTGGAGGGACAATGCCGAACCCTGTTACATTAGGCCAGCTCTCAAAGAAGACCACTCAGATATCCGCCCCGGCCCTTCCCTGCATTCCCCATCATGGCGCTGACAGTCCAGACACAGAAAGGATGCCTCAGGCGTTTTTATTTTTAGTCACCTCAGCCTCTCTTCCTTATTAATTCAGGAAACTCTCCAAGTTCATCTCAGGTCTTTTCATCACTGCTGATCTTGGCTGCCACAAACCAGCATGTCTGAGAAAACCAGGTTGCATGCGCTGGCACAGTGCGTTCCCTCTCGCTCTCCAATAGAGTGAGAGCCTGCGCGACGACAGCAGCAGATAACGCGCAGAAGAATAATGTGCAACATCCACCCTGAAATATTCCTTTTGTTCCCCAGTGGGTCGGAGAACAATAGAAGTGTACGGCTCCCAAGTCTCAAGAATTATTACGTCTCAAAGACATCTAATCTAATACCTCAAGGTCACATGTAGTCTAAAATGCGGTAGTGATGAAAATTTATGGAGGATGAAATTATGCTCCTTCCTGGAGAACATCACTGATGTGCAGTTTTATTGCATGAGCTGACTTTGAGATGCGGGATTTAGCATAAACCAGAGCTCTGCTCAAACAAAACTACTGAGATACTGAGATCAGTAAGGTCAGAAACGTACCCTTCACAGGCATGCAAATGCACAGCCAGTGCTTTGCGTGCATGCCCTCGTTGAACCTAAAATGTGTTTGCGCATCAATGTGGCCAACCTTGGTACTTAAGAGGGCAAAAGTGTTCCCTTCAAACATTTGTTCCATTTAACCAAATGTGTAACTAGATATAAAACTGTTGCTTCACCATGGCAGCTGGCCAGAAGTAGTAAACTAAACACAGAAGATGAAAAGCTTCTTCATTTATCAAGATGAATATCTATTAATTCACTAGAATCATTTGAGTTGCATGCGCCTAATGGATAGCTGTTCATGTGTTATTTCACAGCTTCTGCTTCCAATGCATCAGCTGCAAAGTATTACCTTTAAATTCAATTAGGATAACCAATTAAAATAACTGTTTGCTATTGTAATATACTGTAAATCTTCGTTTTTTCTGTGATCCATCATAAGCTTAACACATCATATTCCAAAGTTGACTTACATAATGCAATTAATGTCATGTGCAAAACACACACATCTGGATTTGTGGCGAATGAGAGAGGCACTCAAGTTTATTTTTAGTTCTCACAAGCTGGTATTTCAGTTTTGCTTTAAATGAATTTGTTTGGGCTTGATGTTTATCCTGGAATAATTGGTTTTATAATTAATGCCACTATATAAGTTATGGAACTAAAAGATTTTTTTTCTTAGTATTTATAACATTTGTAAATGTTTTGTTTTATTTACCAGTATTTCATATTATCAATGTTATAATAAAATGTGACTTATACATTGATGCAACTCATCAGCATTTATCCTCTTTGAACGCAATGTTGACCTGGTGTGACTAGAATAGTCAGGTACGACTTATTTTATGGAAAATATGGTATATATTAGGGCTGCATAATATTGGGAAAAAATTGCAATATTTAATTTTTCTGCAAAATATATTGAGATATCGACACCATCGTGTCAATTGATTAATATGCGTGAGGGAGAGTGAACAAGACTTTTTGTTGTTTGAAGTTGTTTGAGGACGGTGAGCGTACGGCCGTGGCGCTCGCTCTCTCTCTCCCTCCCTCCCTCCCTCCCTCCCTCCCTCCCTCTCTCTCTCTCTCTCTCTCTCTCTCTCTCTCTCTCTCGCCCTCGCTCTCTCTCGCTCTGTCTCTCGCGCTCTCTCTCGCTCTCACGAGAGCTACCTGATAGAGTTTCACTATCATATCAGATGGCAAACATCACCCGCAACACGCTTGGGCTTGATCAAAACAAGATCCGTCAGCCTCACACTATAGAATCAGAGAGGATGTATTAAACTTACCAAAAGCCATTGTAAATACATTTAATGT
Source organism: Carassius auratus (assembly GCF_003368295.1). Lineage (NCBI taxonomy): Eukaryota > Metazoa > Chordata > Actinopteri > Cypriniformes > Cyprinidae > Carassius > Carassius auratus. Next base: position 114,173 of record NW_020529188.1, read on the forward strand.
GTTAGAAAACATTACTTTTGAACTTCATTAATTCATTAAAGAATTCTGGAAAAACACGAGTTTCCATAAAAAAAAAAAAAAAAAAAAGCAGCAGCACAGCCTTTCAACATTGAGAATAAAAGTTTCTTATACAGCAAATCATGGTATTAGAATGACTTCTGAAGGATCATGTGACACTGAAGACTGGAGGAATGATGCTGAAAATTCAGCTTTGATCACAGAAATAAATTATATTTAAAAATATATTCAAATAGAAAACAGTTATTTTAAATTCAAATACTATTTCACAATATCACTGTTTTTATTATATATTTTATTTAAAAATAAATAAATGATGTTTTCACACAGTTAAAGTCAATGGGGTCCAATATTGTTGGACCACAGTGGCTTGCAAATTTCTTATCAAAAATGTGTTATGGTTATTCCAATGTGACGTGAATGCAGTAAAATGATCAGATGACATTATAACAGAATAGCAATAAATAGGGACGGCTGAAGCTGGACAAACAAATAAACTACACAAACGACTTGAAATCGAAATCAATTCGACTTTAGTAGGAGAAACCGTCCAGAGCTCTCGCCTGTCAGGAGTCGCTGACTAACGCTGACATTTTCCCTAACGTCCTTATTAGGCTCCCGCTCAAATCTGGCGAAACCAGTTAACAGCCGTTTTACCTGAGAATAAGAGAGCGCCTCAGACCTGTCTGCTCTCACATAATAGGCCCCGTAAAACCATTTTAATAAGCTTGAAACCTTCACATTTACTGTACTCAATCCCAGCTTGCAGATCCGGAGGGCTGAACGGTTATTACAAATCAGAGAGTTGGCTAGGTAACAGTCTACCATAACATTGGCTAACAATTTCCAGATTTCTAGACCTAAATACATGAAGTGTTCAGGGGCCATTTTTTCCCCACGAGCCTTGCAAAAGAGCGGCTGTTTTTGACTTGCTCTGGGGGCCTTTTCATGAATAGTATTCACTAAGATTGACTCAAATAGCGCTAATAACAGAGTCCTCATCCAGACAGCCTGAAGGTACTAATGTCGATGGTTTGACGCCTGTGATCCACCCCAAACTAACGAAAAAAAAAAAAAAAGAACGCAAACATTGTGACCTTTTAAAATCCTCTAAAGAAACTTTCGCAAAGTGCTGTACGTATAATAAAACAGGACTCAAAGCGGGGCCGCAGCCCAACGGCACTGTTCTCATAAATCAATGACAGCATCTGAATGACAGGAATAAGAAACTCTTTTTAAAAAAGTTTATTCCCGTCACAGGTCTGCGGTTTGAATCTGGAAGGACTGGTGGGTGTCTTTTAGCCTCGTTAAACAGGGCTCAGCACACTCATGGGCGTTTGAGGTCCTGCGATGTTTCGGATATGCCCGGCTAGCTGGCAGCGGAGAGCTGGCTTGGCTTTGTAGAGTCACCTCTGCTTTGCTTTCCCCTGTCTTCATGCTCTACAGAGGCCAAAGGTGCTAGCAGTACAGGCCATCCTGTGGTGACAGGTTTTTTTACTCGCCTAAGCTTCTAGAGCTGTTATTTGGTGAAGGGTCTTTGCTGCCTCTCCTAGTTATAATCTGCGACTTGTTTTAAATACAAGACATTAATATCTGTTATGCAATTGCCATTCAGCCCACAATATGTTTGGCGTATGCGACAAGCTTTTTCCTCTTAATCTTCGAATCTGCATCTAAGGCTACGTCTACTTCAATCCGGATACATTTGAAAGCGGTGTTTTCATTTTAAAACGCTCTCCGTCTACATTAGCGTTTTTAAGCGTTTTCCAAAAGTGTCTCATCCACACAAAAACATCCGAAAATGTTAAATTGGCTTTCTGCGCACGTGTAAAGCCTCAAAAAAGCTCACTGCAGATGATACACATGGAACAGACATGAGACCTTTTCATTCTGTTTTTCTGACAGGAAATTGTATTTATTTTATTTATGAAAAAAAGAACTCACCGTTCACTGACACGCGTCCAGGTTTCACACACTCACGCTCAACTCACTAAAAGATATTAATTTAGAGATATAATTATCATTTATTATTTTGGATACTGTCCGGAGGAATTTCAGTTTCTATAGTTTTTTTAATCAATTTTGCAACGTGTATTTGATATTATTTTTTTTGCAACTGAAATTATTATACATATTTTTTTCTTATATCACCCACCACTAGCAGCTACCATTTTGCAGTAATTCCACCAAAATAAAAAGCTGAAGTACTAAAAACATCACTTTGACATGCTACATGAGAAAAGCGCTAAGATTGGTGCTCTACTGTAAGGCTAGTTTTCACGTCAAACACAGGGTCAGTAGACGGTGGGGCCCTCGGAAAGGGGCACTACACAAAAACATGAAATCCCATCCAGTAGTGTCGTCAGTGAAAGGTGAGAGATCAGGGCTCTGCTCCAGACGCTGGGAGACTGGAGGGTGTCAAGACCCTGGAGGAACAAACCAAAAGAAGCCGGACTACACCCTATTACAGTCACACCACTAACAGAACTGTCCTGAGAGGACTGACCAATCCATTTCAGCTTTATATACTGTAGCACATAACTCATTTAAACAATTAAAAACGTATATTTAGGCTTACAGAGTTCAACCTTCCTGTGCTAATATTTCTCTAGCACCTATTTCCAGTAACACCAATAAAAAGTGTAAACTTGCTTGATGGAAAAGTTGGATCGGATGATGTGGAAAAGACTCAGTGGCACTCCAGCCCACAGCGAATACTCTCTAAATAAACTTGAGCTATATCCATCTTATATTGAGCTGGTCATTCCCTGAAACACTAGCAGATGTGGATGTAACATTCAGTAAGTGACACACTATTTCAAGCAAGTTCTTATTATAGCCTAAAGCATGGGCATATTTGACCATGACAGCCTACCAATAAGAAATCAATTGTGTAGCATTTGTAAATGGAGCTGGAATAGGGAATGAGGGACTGTTTTCTAACTAGAGAGAAAAAGCAGGGGTTAAATTTCTATTATTATTTATATATAAAAAGAAACAATAATAATAATAATAAATAAACATAAGACTATTTAAAATTATGATTATATAACTTTATCAACGATTTATGGTAATCACAAACCACAAGACATGAAAATAATAAACAGAGGCTCAAACGGGATTGAGGTTTTCGGTATAAATAGTGCAACGATATATCTGGATACTGATTCATGATCTAATGAACAACGCCAGTGGGCTTAACCCATCAAGCCAAGCCCTAGTCTTTCCACTTGGTCATTTGAAGCACCAGCAGAATCAGATGTACTAGATTATAGTCTTATTCGGTATTTCCACTTGATGGCAATCAGGTAGTGACCCACTTCCCCAGCTTGTTTAGCAGCAGCAGCAGCAGCGATGGGAGTTTAGTAGGTGCCAAACGTGGCAGGCGTGTGGAGGACGGGAATAATAATGAGGGATGGAGCGGCAGTCAGTAAACAGCAGCAGGCTTAGGCAGGGCTGAATCATAGGGATTGATCCCTGTACCAGACAGGTGTCCTGTTCCTGCACTCACTGAGTAAGGCAGTCTGCTTTGGGCCTGGAGGATTAGCTTGGCCGGGTAGAGTATGAAGGAGTGAAATGATGTCTGCGGAGGGAGGGGTGGTCAGCGGGGGTTGAATAAAGTAGACAAGACAATGCTTGCTCTATTCCAACAAGTTTCGAGAGCAGCGGTGTGGCGCTGGCCCTCTGCTCTGCCTCGTTAAGTGATAGCTAATGGACAAAGACATGCAGAACAGGCTCTTACTGTACTTCACCAGACAGCAGGACACAGGATAGAACACATTAGATAGCGAGATGATGATGTGTAATGCAATGAGTAAACGAGAAGGACAGAATTGCCTCGGCTGTTACAGCAGAAAAAGGATTACAAGGATCTTAAAAAGGTTAGTTCACCCAAAAATTGAAAATGAGCCCGTAAAATACTCACCCTCAAGTCATCCTAGGTTTATGTGACTTTCTTCTTTCAGAAAAAAATCCAGTCAGAGTTATATAAAAAAAAAAATTGTCTTTGATCTTTCAAGCTCTTTAATGGCACTCGGCGGGTGCTACAGTGCTTCAGTCTAAGAGAAGTTAAATAAAAAGCACCCATCCTTAATAAAAATAACAAAAGTACAAAGGAGAACAAAATGATTGAGCAATTTTATTCATGTTAAAACTAATAGTACGGAGAAAGGAAGGAATGACTCTACTCCACGCTCCACTCTACCTTATCTGTGGGGTATCACAGCTCAGACAAAGGAACTGGAGCTGAATGCAGCCGCTCTAGTCATTCTTGTGTTGGGATTATACCATCACCTTTCTGAACCGTCCCAGAAGTGGCTCTCCAAGGCGTTTATACAGCGATCTGTCATGCCACATCAAAGATTGTCAAAATGGCATTTATTATTTGAATTTACTGAGAAAAAACCTCAAGTGCATTCTTATATAAAGTTTATGGTACACATGCGTACCGAACCGAAAGACCCACACTGAAAAGGTTTGGTTCGAATATGTCTACTGTTACACTCTCTCTCGCACACCTGCACGGTGTGAACCAAACAGTTCTGCTATGACAAGAACAAATAGTCTCTCTCTTGCTCCACACATGAACGATAATATGGTGTATTGTCGATCTTACGGGCTGACGATATGACGATTTGAAAAATGACCATCGTCAATTTTCGGACTATAAGTCGCACCTGAGTATAAGTCGCATCAGTCCAAAAATACGTCATGATGAGGAAAAAAAACATATATAAGTTGCACTGGACTATAAGTCGCATTTATTTAGAACCAAGAGAAAACATTACCGTCTACCTCTCGTGGCTGTAGATCTTTCCTATTGGTTAATTTCTCTTGGTTCATTTCTCTCGGTTCATGTCAAATTAACTTTGATAAATAAGTCGTACCTGACTATAAGTCGCAGGACCAGACAAACTATGAAAAAAGGTGCGACTTACAGTCCAGAAAATACGGTAGCTGAAAAACTAATAACATTTTTTATATGAAAATATTTTATATTTATGCAAAATTTATATTCTAAATGAAATACTATTTAATATGAAATTAAATTTTTATACAATTGCCCAAACATATTTGATTTGCATTAAACCAAACCTTAATCAAAAGCCTGTAACTCAAAAAAAAAAAAAAAAAAAAAAAAAGTACATTTAAACCCAGCCTTAAACCTCCTGATACCCAATGCATTGACTAGACAGTAGTACGGGCTCTCAAGATGTGACGGAGAAATGCCCTGATGTCTGAGGCTTGATACTAAGCAGACTCAGCAGGTGTGAACATGGTGCTTTAATTTCCCAGAGGATTGATTTGTTTTCGTCCTCAGCATGTCTCCAGCCGTTCATTGGGGACTGCGATGTTTGCAAGACTTCTGGGGATTTGTCAAAGCACCGGCGTGCTGACGTCCCACAACTATACCTCTCTCTGTTTAAAGTTTCCTCTCTCACCCCATGCTAAAACACATGCTGGCAAAGCAACATTTGACAGCGGTTTCAAATTTCCTACAACAACCATCCCCAACCTAAAGTCACAGACAAAGAAAAGCGCACGGTAGTGTCAGCAGTCCTATACAAGCCAAGCTTATCTGATCAACAAATAAGCTTTTCACACTGACTTCCAAGAAAGGAAACAACCAAAAACTCGGTGACTACTTGTTGGGACATGACTACAAAGCATCGACGGACTTCTGGGACAACAAAGCCGCCGTCGTTTCATTCATGTTTCAGAGTGAATAAATCTAGGAGCTCCTGGGACCCACCGGCAACACATTCAAATGCATTCCTAGGCTTTATACCGTCATGCCTTTGTTGATTCTGTTGAGAGACATGCTTGAGGGAAAACAGAACACCTTACACTGCCAGAAAAAAGAAGGCGTTCCGAGATTAAATGACTAACCTTTCCGAGACAAAAAGGGAATAGAAGGATCTCTCTATCAGTTTTGGACTTTCTCCCAGAGGTGAACAGTACAGCACAAAGAACAGAAGAAATCTAAGGTGTTCTATTATATTTCAGCTACAGTAACCAGATTACGGTCACCAGCCTCTAGTATTTGATACCTACATCTCTGATAACTGTGGGAACTCACCTGTGCAACACTTTCTACTCACTGCATTATATCAATGGACCCAGTTTCCGACAGACTTTGAACTCTCCTGCAACAAAACATAGCTCATAAACGTCAGCTTGGTCAATAATAATCTAAAAGTCTTGGTCAAATCTTAAAGGAATATTCCAGGATTAGTTCAAATTGAGTTGTTGATTTCCAAAAAAACATTTTGACTTGACACCCTTTTCTTTTTAAAGAAAAAAGTGTTGTTAACAGGTTATAGTGTTTAATTTGCATTAATTGTAGTTTCAATAGAAGATGTAAGACTTAAAAATATTGGTGGCAATATTTTAATATGGGAGAAAACAAGATAACTGTGTGTAGTCTTGACTAATTAAAAATTTCAATGCCTTGACGATGCAACGTCTAAAACATCCCTATACTTATAAAAGATTATAAGAACAATTAAATAATTTTACACATTTTGCAGATTAATGTAAATGTTTTTTTAATAAAAATCTCTGCATTAAGTTTTCCAAAAATGCCTAGAAAACTATTTTACAGCGTAAACACAAAGGATTTAACAGAAATGTTTATGTAAACACTTTATTGTATAATAATTTTGCCATTTCTGCTTTTAAATCCTTAAAAAATTACAGTAAAAATAATAAAGACAATTTTACAGATCAAATAATAGCAAAGTCTTAACATAAAAGTTCTTATCAGTGTAAGTGCTTTTATAAAATGATAATCTTCCCATTTCTGCTTTTAAATCCTCAAAAATGACTGAATTTTTAACAGTTTTAACAGAGGAATTTATGTGCTTTTACAAAACTATAATATTTTGACTTTAAAATTCTACAAAAATTACCATTAAAACAATGACAATTCTCCTTCTCAAATAAAGATTTTTGCTAATGATAAATATTATGATAATTTTACAGCTCAAATAATACATTATCCAAAAGCAGGCAATAACCTTTACATTTTTCATATTGCCCACTGCTGCAGAAATAATAAAGCAGGCCTAACAGGCACTGACTGAATCAGTCTCTTTCACACGAGTCGCTTTCTTTATCACTCAAGGGGAATTGGCAGAATAGACACAGTAATGTGAGCGTGAGCTGATAAGATATCAAACTGAGTAAAAACTAAAGGCCAGCCGCCAGTGCAATACTTCAGTGACCTCAGCTTCCAAATATGAACAAAGCCCATAGTCAAAACCATGATTAACTATTGCTTAGGACAAGCGTAGCGGATTCTTCATTTACTGTAACACGGCTATCTTTTAAGCCAGACAAATTTGACAAATGCAAGGTGCAAGACAAAATAACAGCCCATGATATAAATATATTTTTAATGTTAATAATTAGGCCATTTTCAACCATTTTCGAATATCCATGCTATTATGGAGAATTAAAAAATGCTAAAAAAGCAACAAATAAGTATACACAAATTAATAATAAAAAATTATGAATGACAACAGTTATTGGACTACATATACATACATACATATATATTAGGGATGCACCGATACCGATACCGGTATCTGGTATCGGCCTCGATACCACATTTTCTAAAGTACTCGTACTCGTTAAAAGTCCCCCGATACCGGGGACCGATACCACGGTCTGAGAAATGTCTTTGTTTGAGCGGCGTGTAAGGGGTTAATCAAAGGCGCCGAGTGCCCGTCCCCAGGCCCCGCCCCGGCTGCAGCTCAGAGCGGGGAGAAGGCGAGGCGAGACAACATGTCAGCCGTGTGAAACTATTTCAAAGTGAATGAAGACGACAAAACAAAGGCGGACTGCAAATTGTGCTCAGCGAAATTGTCCAGAGGCGGCTCAAAAGGTAGCGCATTTAACACAAGTAATTTAATCAAGCACCTAAAATCCCAACATGACAATGAGTACAAAGAGTTTACCCACGCTTCTAAACCAACACAACCCACGCTGCAGCAAACTCTTGCAAGACGAGAGAAAATGTATATATAAATTACTATTTATATATAAACTAACAATGAGGCAATAATAATTGGCTCAGATAAAACATCAAAACCAAGAAATTACATGATTGTATTGAACACCACTGTTAAAATACATACTGTTTACAAAGCTCCTGTGTAAATACGCGCTAGATGGATATATTTGACCATTTCGGCTCACAGCTTTTTGTCGCGTTCCTCCATTCATCAGGGCTGCTACTCTGCAGTTGTTATGTGCGTCTCGTGTTAATAAAAGCAAAACATTCTGACTGACTACTAATGTTAGTTA
>NW_020529188.1:127500-159303 GCF_003368295.1 Carassius auratus
ATTATACAATTAATGTAATTAACCAGGAACTCCGAGACACTCATAAACTTGTTATAGCTGGACAATAATGGACAACACATTAAAAACTGATTTGCAATTTTCATGTCATAGGCCTATTCCTTACGCTACTAGTACTAACATGAAGAAAAGCAGAGGGAACCGTATGCATTGCGCACCAGCGGGTCATCCTTCCTGTTGACCCTGCACGTTTAAGATGACGCTTTCAACTAAAGCTTCCATAAACTTCCACAAACTTCCCATGACTTTCGGTTGTGTTTGAGCATGCCTGAGGAGTTATGAGGGTTTCGCTATGTGTACAGAGCACAGACTCACAAATTCACACACATGGGCGCTTTCATGCAGCAGTATAAATATTTTAGCTGCTAATTATGGTGATGGGGCACAGACATCGGGCCACATAACACTTGTATGTGTGTGTGTGTGTGTGTGTGTGTGTGTGTGTGTATGTGTGTGTGTGTGTGTGTGAGATTTGATGGTGAGGCGAGGCTACCGAGAAGGCCGGCAGAACAGGACCAACACAAAAAGCTTTTTCAAAAGACCGGAAAACGAGTGGAGTTCCAGGGTCTTTGTGGGAACTCCATGCTGAAGCCGCACAGCTCGGCCTGTGTGCTGAGAAATTAGGCCACAGCAGCAAGGTGAGGGGCTTCTGGGTAGAGGAATGGAAGGAGACGGCAAAGCACCCAAATAACCTCTACCCTCCACCCACTCTCTGGCAAACCCAAGACTACACACTCCTAGCAAATTCCTCAGGGCGACTACAAACAGCTCATACCTGTATGAGGCCAGTGAGCGGACACAGGAGACGTCCCAGTAAAAGACAAGCCTGTGTTAGGAGCATCCAACAGAACGGGGAGGGGAGAGGAGGGCCGTAATGTGTTAGGAATGTGATTTTGAGATCTTTATGAGGACAAAAAGGCCATGTCGAGACACACTGGAGAGACACATGTCTGTCCTGGTCGCCATTCATGACTTTCACTTCTTCAACTATAAAAGAAACAAACTTTAAACTGTTAAACTGCAAAAACTTTTGTTTTGTTTCCTCACCAAAGCCAAAAAAAAAAGCCACTTCCATCTGGAACTTGATGAGAGTTCACTTCGGAAGCTATTATTTATAAACCCATTGCACACAAAAAGATTTAGTTTACATATTATTTTTGCATATAATGTTTTTAATCTGTATGCATTTTTTTTCTGGCTAATAAGTGATAAATGGATGATTTTAGCAACCTACACTACTCGAAAAAAATAATTAAAATACAGGAAAACTAAAATAATAAAGTGAATTATTAGGCATGAAAAAATTATCTACGATATCAAATATGGACAAAAATTCTTTTAAATTAGAAAAAAGTGCTTACAATCACATTAAAAGGATGTCTCAGATGCTGAATGCTGGCATTATTTTCCAACAAAAATAATTAAATTAAAATAAAATAAAAAATAAAAATGATATATTAATAAAAGTGAATGAATGAATGAATGAATAAAGTTAACTAATCAGCCAGTTACCAATACAGTGCTGATATTTATTTGTGCATACCTACAAAAATAATACAATTACTAAAACTCAATATTAAAAATAGTAAATAAGTAAATAACTTTAATATCTAAGGATTGTTTGGATGCTGAATATTGGCATTATTTTACAATTAAATTAATTCCAATTAATTTAAATAAAGAAAAAAAAAAATACATAAAAATAAATTACAGGTATCAGTCAATAACCAATATGATGCTGTTATACACATAAATATATTTTGCATTACAAAGCAAATTAAGATAAATACAAAAAATATTTTTAACACAAACCAGTATTTAAAAATATTAAACAAGTCTACATCTAAAATGTGTTTTATTTTCATATTCTTACACTGAATGTTTTATCAGTAACGGCCATCCCTGCACTCTAGAAATCAGCAAGAGCCATAAAAAAAAAATAATAATAATAATAATAATAATAATAATAATAATATTATATATATATATATATATATATATATATATATATATATATATATATATATACACACACACACACACACACACACACACACACACACACACACACCTTGAAACTCACCTATCAAAACCTGAGGACAACCAGTAGAAACCCAGATGATGGCAGTAAGTCACAGGTGTAAGTAGAAAGCAGAAAATAAACCCTGTTCTCCTGAAATACTTCAAAGGGATCTTCACTTAAATCTAAGTGTTTCCCTGAGGCATCCCGAGCCTCAGACAGGGGTTTTAATAAAGAGCATGAGAGCTTCATGATGGTAATTACAGAATGGGCAAGAGCTATAAATCCAACTTAAAGTGCTATGCAAGGTTTTATCCAGGAGGAGAACAGGAAGAAACTATCAGCACAGGATAGGAAGCGAGAAGGATTCATCTTTACTACCTTCAGAAGGAGAGGAAGGCACATTGCAATGTACTGAAACAAACGTACTGTAAATGACACACAGCCAAGAGTAGATGCTCTTCGTTTTTAAGTAGCAAAACCAAAGAATGTGCAAGATGGCTGCAGGGAAGAAATATGAGGTGCTAAAAACAGACAACATGCTATTTTTTAATAGGCATTATTCTCATGGGAAAGCAGCCCGGAGCAGGGTACAGTGGACAGGTGCTTTCTGTGGGACTTATAGCATCCGCTGTCGGAAAACATGAGGCACACAATGGGTTTCTGGGATTATAATATAAGGCTCATATAGCTTCTTCAAGGGCATCAAGTACAAACTCTTACATGTTAAAACTGTGCCAGAATATGAGTAACTCCTACAAGATTCTGTCAAGCGGTTCTTTATTTAAGGACATATAACATGAGTTCAGTGAATAAAGACCATCATCTGTCACTCAGCTGATGGATCCGGTTACACAAACACAAGTCAATTCCAGGAATTCCTCAAATGAGGTCCCAGTGGGGAACACTGCGCTAGGAGCCTCTTGTACTATCATAACACAAATGAAATACTCTACAAATGTAGTTTACTGAGAATTTGGGCTGAAGGTCAAATGATTAGATATGACATACAGGAATATTATTCATAAAAGAAACTGGATCCAAAACCAAAAGAGGTTACTACTTACAAGATTGCGCACATGGATGTTCTTTTTTTTTTTCATTCTGAAACTACCTTGTAATACAATCAGTAACTCAATCAGTAACTTAATGTTCCATGAAGATATTTTGTAAATTTCCTACCGTAAATATATAAAAACTTTTTTTGCATCCTCTAATTTCAGGTTTTCAAATAGCTGTATCTTCTCAGCCAAATTTTGTCCTGTCCTAACGAACCATACATCAATGAAAAGCTCATTTATTCAACTTCCAGGTGACGTTTTATTCTCAATTTCCACAAATTTTAACTTAAGACTGGTTTTGTGGTCCAGGGCCACATTTAGTTTTTCTAGTTAGATATATTATTTTGTTTTGCTACTTCTTTTTAATTCCTTGGATTTAAATTGCAATTTTGCATCCTGTTTGCTACCCTAATTCACATTAAAATTCAGATTCAAGAATGAGAATTTCATCTTACTTTCTGGCCATACAGAACATATTTTTTCTCAGTTTGGGCCTCTGAACAAAAGTAGATGTTTTATATACTGTGCATTTAAACCAGCTCCTATGAAGTGATCTTTTAAACAGAGATATACAAAACAAAGCAATACACTCAGAAGCCTGATGTGTAATTGAAAGTCTCAGGGAATTTACTTGGATGTACTAAAAACCCACTGATACCACACTAGAATCTCTGGCCATTCCCAAGAACGTGTTTACAAAACGGAGCAGCATCAGCTCTAGGGCAGCACAGGGTTTATACTCTTTCCCTTGTGCTTCATCTTTAATAGCTCAATTTTCCATTTCCATCCAAGTAAAATTCACAACAGCAACAAGATGAACCGTCCTCCAATCCATCTCTGTAATGTTTGTAATTCTCAATAACTTTTTTTTTTTTTCCAGCCACAGCTGCAAACTCAAATGTGTTTACTGGAAGAGGTCATCTATGAGTGAGTTTCACCGGTCATCTGTCTGGTGTGGGCACAGCACTACGGCCCCCACTAAATCCCCCGAGTTTGTTTACTCTTGCATCGAGCAGGCCAGTAAAACATTGTGCTCGGTTTCGTCACTCAACGGCCGAGTGCTAATCATGCCGTCCCACGTACCACCTCCTCACCATCTGAAAGAGGGGACTTCCAGCTCCACGCATACAGATTTACTCCTTTACACTTTCAACCTACCACTTAAGACATTTTAACATGAAATATGTTCGCAAACATTCACTTTACATAATGTGATGTTTTTCCAAAGCTACAGGATATTTAACAAGATAAAAGGCAACAGGCTAGAAAATAAAAGGTTTAGCGATGTCTTCAGAAATGAAAGTCAGTTTAGAGATAGATTAAGTAATTACATTTTCATTAAATCAATGCAACAAGAAAATCAAAGGCAACAAATAGGGTCATTTTATTTTATTTTATGTAGACCTTAGTTAAGGAATAGTTCTTTCAAAAACGAAAAACTACTCAAAACTTACTCACCCTCCGGCCATACAAGAAATAGATGGGTTTATTTCTTAATCAGAAGAGATTTGGAGAGCATTGCATCACTTGCTCACCAGAGTGTCTGCAGTGAATGGGTGCCGTCAGAATGAGAGACCAAATAGCTGATAAAAACATCACAATAATCTACAAGCAATCCAAACCATCAATCATTATGTTGTGAAGTGAAAATCTGCATGTTTGTGAGAAACAAATCAATCATTAAGGCATTTTAACTTTAAACCGTTGATTCTATCCAAAATACAAGTCCATAAACCACAATAATGCTTCCTCCAATGAAAAAGTCAATCCCACTGTTGTCCTCTCACATCAAAATTTCACTGTTAAACGGTGCTAACTATAATTGTAGCTCTCTACATTTACCTTTATGATGACTCTAATTTATTTTATAGTCTCAAGCATTCATGCAAAATAAAATTAAGTAGATGTACTATGATAAAACCATGGTTTATTTTGGGTTGTGATGTCCACATGTTGTTTGTTGAAGAAATTATAGAGGCGGTGTCATCTATAAAAAAAAAAAAAAAAAAAAAAACAAAAAAAAAGGTTGGCAAAAATGATTGAGTGAAATAAAAGATTAAGTGAATATTTGCATTAAATGTTTGGCCAACAGCCTAAACAAGGATTTGATTGTCCTATAAGTGTAACAGCAGCAATTACCAGGCCTTTGGCTCCCTTTAACAGCATTTGTAATAACATTTTATGTACATAAATTGTTTATTTTGTATTAGCCAACATTATTTATTTTAACAGTGTTATTAACCAATCATTATTACCTCAATGTTTTTCTATAATGCGTTTTAAGTCAAGGCTATTGATGGCTTAGGGCTTTTTTTATAGCAACAACAAACTACAGAATACAAATATTACTACAGTATATTAATACTTTAATACTTTAATACTAAATTAATACTACAACTAATCTTTGGTCTTTATTCAATTAATCTATTAATATGTTAAATGAAAATAAAAGGAGGCAGTGGTGTCTGGTATCAATTTTAAATTTATTGTAAAAATACAGTGAGGAAAATCACAGTAGCCGAGGCGAGCTGAATGCCATTATCAAGTACGCTGCTGTTTGCAGACTTACGTCGTCCCGTCGAACTCACAAAGTCCGAACTACCGAGGATGCAAGTCAGAAATTTGCACTTTGTACAGACTATTAGACAATTTGCCTAATCTGTATGGTACTTTAGACCGCAGTGGAAATATAGAATGCAACAGGTCTTGGGGGAAAAGGTTCCTGCGAAAAAAAGGTTTCTGGTACAATTGTTCTGGGTCATTTCGGTGGAAACGCGGCTTATGAGAAAATCATATGATTTTGGGTGAACTTGAGTGATATTTAAGTTTAAGGAAAGGTGAAAATGTACCCCATTTCACATTCCCTCTCTGAATATTCACTAACTATCTAATACAAACACCTAGTGGCAATCTCAAATGTCTATGAAAGAACATCAGATGCGAAGCAATAAAAAACAAGCATTGAATTGTTCGGCCAGACATGAATAATCAGACCTTGGTTGCGGTGGTCAATGAACAAATGTAAATGCAAACACAAATCTAGACTCCCACAAGGTGAAAACAATGGAGAGCAAAAACAATAGCACATAAGTCGTGATTTATTGCTGCATGCAGTACACGCTGTTATGCCGAGCCTCTGTGATATCTAGCCACGTCAGAGCGACCAGGATTTCTTCCATGCCAGAGAACAGTCTGGGAACTTTAGCACCTGCTCAGAAGCAGCTGTGAGAGCTGCAGAGGAAGAAGTTAGAGGAAGAGAGCACACAGAGCATCATCTGGGCCGTATATATTCAGCTACAGCTGCACGTGGCCTGTGTTTGTTCAACACGACTAGAGCTGCAACTAACAATTATTTTTTCTGTTGACTAATCTAACGATTATTTTTTCGATTAGTCGACAACTCTAACGATTATTTTTATTACAATAAATATAAATATAAATTAATCTAATGAAAGAAAATGAATTTTGGAGCAAACTTTTTCCTTTAATGGTTACATTAACAGTTCTTTTAGTGGTTTGGGGAAAAAAATATTTGGAAAATAAAACTGAGAAGAAAAAAAAAAAAACTCAACTCACTATGTATTTGTTTTACTTAAAATAAGCTTAATAAAAAAAAAGCCATTTTGAAATTCCCAAAAAATAAATAATTTTTATTTTTATCTCAATGGGAATTTTTTTTCTATCTCCCTGTAAAATATCACAACCATCAGCCAACCATGGCATATAGATGACTTCGACCTAAAAGGTTAAAAGGAAAGTCATTTCAGATATGGAGCTAGACGGAAGTGGACTTTGTTTAATGTAAATAGGGGTCAATGCTGTTTTCATGCTGACTTCAACAGGGGCATAAAAAGTCCCTTCTTGTCTTCATTGGTTTAATTGATGCCCTGAGGGCACAAGGTTAAGAGACTAGAGTTTCAAACCGGTTGTAGAGATGAAAGAGAGACTAGCACGCAACAGTGAACTCGGTAACTTTCCATCAACTGTGTCCACAACTCAGTCGAGTGAGCGGAGAGGTGCTGAGCTATTAAACAAAGACACACTCAGTAAACACACTCATGATCTGGATAGACAACAATACTGAGTGAGGGGTCAGCGAGGGTACTGCTTACCTCCACAGGTGAAAAAAGTTCTTCCACATCTTCAGGTACTGATAGAGGATGTGTGGTATTTTGCATTTTTCAAATATCGGCATCAGCCGATAAGCTTTTGCCCACTGTCATATTCATGTCATTTTCTCTGTGTTATACATGTAAAATGAGTGTTACCCTTGCTTTATTTGAAAAATATGATTCCAAATGCAAACAAACTTACCAGAATATTGAGTGCACTGTTGGTTAAAGTGTTTACTTCCTTTTTAATTATATTTATTAAATATTTATTTATGAAAAATACTTTGTTATCTAAAGTATTTATTTTACACATTTATTTTTAAATCCATTGACAAATTATAAAAAAATTCTTAAATATTAATATTTAATATTAACTTTCTAGATATCGGCATCGGCTGTCAAAAAAAAAATTGTGTCGTCTACCACTTATTATTATATTTGCTGTCATTTTAGAATATTTTAAAAGATTGATTAAATTGGTAGTTTTAATTAATTTCATTTTGATGATAAATTTGTCTCAGCGTCAACACAAAAAAAAATATATATATTTTAACCTCTGATTCTTTGGAGCCTGATCTGAAGTGAAAACAAATGTACTTTCACAGCACAGGACACGGCGTCTTCTCGACATGATGTTAACCACATAAACACGCTACAGTGTCAAGGGCAGGTCAAGTTTTTTTGCTGCCGGCCAATGTAGAACATAGGCGTGCAATATGCAAATGTATTACCCCATGACAAGTTGTTTTTTAATTATTGATAACTCGTTTAGGCTGTTTAGAGTGGATTCTTTCTTTTGGGAGACAATAACTTTATTTATCATGCACTTTCGACTTTACAACTTTGCAGATGGTTTACATTCACACACAGCTACATTACACACTGCATGAAAGGACATATGTGAAATCGCGTAATGGGGCACTTTAAAAATCAATACTGGTTCATCAAAACAAGAATCATTTAAAATTGTGAAATCAATAGTCACCACATCCCTAGTAGGCACTAAAAAAATACAAGGAGAAAATCAACAAGAAATAAAAATATATATATATATATATATATATATATATATAATTTAAATCTTAAAACCAATACTCAATGAATAATTTGCATTTGGTGACCCTATGTAAGCTGTGCTATTTGCCCTTGCTAGTTCGTTTCATATGGAACAGTCTTTAATAAGTGTTAAGGTACATCGTGTGCTCTACTCAGCTATATATAACCCGTACTAAGTCCACATTATCTGATGATGAAACCGTGAAACACTTCATACTTATCCTCTTTTAATCTCTGACATTATTGGAGCAAGACAGCAGCCATATCTGCTCAGATATCCGTCTTAGCGCCATGATTACTTGCTTTGATGTGGGGAATATCTCGACTCAGACATTAGGCCATTTACCTGGCAGGAAGCAGCTCCTCCACCCTCTCACCTACTTCCCAAGTCAGTTTCTTAATTACATAATGCCTTAATTGCCAGGTTGTGCTTCCTATGCATAACAGAGATTTGGGAAAGCTGTAAGAAAACCGTAATGGAAGATGGAAGCGATTAAAGAAACAGAAATGAAATTTGCATATAAAACTGATAATTCCAACTGTAAAATCTGACTGGATGAGCTACATTTGATAGCAGATTTTCAAGTGTATGCTTTATTAATGCCCCAAATCTACAAGAGCACAAGTTTATGTTAAAAATCGATATTGCTTGGTGGAAGAATAATGTTATGATTATCATATTGCTATCGCTCACAAATGGGATTCCAAAAACGATGAGGAGAAAACAACATGGAAAAACAGAAATACAATGAAACATACAATTTTTCAGCTAACCAAAAAAAAAAAAATTCAGCTTGACCAGTGTCTGATTCCCCAAATGACTCCTTACGAGAAGATTCATTATGAAAATAAATAAATTCAACTGGCATAGTCAAAATCCCAAACAAAGGACACAGGAGTTGGTTCTTTAGTGAATCAAAAACATATAGCAAAACCAATGTAACCGAATTAGCAAACAAATGACTCCTTATTGGAAGGTTTGCTAGTGATTAAAAAATAAAAACAGCATGAATGCCAGATGCACCGATCGATCGGCCAGGTATCGGTATCGGCCGATTTTTTTGCATGATCGGCCCTGATCGGCGATCTACATGCGGCTGTGAGCACGAGTGCATACAAACTAGGGTTGGGTAAAAAAAATATTGATATCTTGATATTAACCGATTCTCTTTTTTTATGGAATATCGATTCTTAAATCCCAAGAATCGATTAGTCTACTATGATTTCAGTAAATGGACGGAACATTGAAGGGCACTTCCCATCCAATAAATTGCAATAAGCATTGTGCTTTGGTACTTTTAATATGAAACAAAGTCTCAGGTTTCAATTTATGTCCATTGTATTGCAGTATTCAAACAATAAATGCCGTTTTGGCGCGGTTTAATCTAGGGGTGTGCACAGATAGTCGAACATTCGTTCTGCTCGAATTATTCGAAAAATAAAAATGATATTCGAATTTCGCAAAAAAAAAAAAAAAAAAAAAATCAGCAAAGGATAAATGGATTTGCAGCACAAAAAAAATCACTTTCAGTAGCTCTGCTACTAAATTTATTTCAAAATGGCAATCCATCTATGATCAGCTGTTCCTTCATCTTGGCTTGACCGCGTCGCTTCCATTATGAGCTTGCATACCGCGCGACTACATTGGAAATAACAAACTTAAGCAATATGTGAACGGCCCCTAAGAACTGCGGTCTTCTACAGTACTTCAAATATGCCGTGGAGAATCACAGAAAGTGACCGAATTCAAGAACATTGTTGCGGCATCTCTCAAGCAACGAATAAACACCGTTAACTTGGAGAATGCAGTGAAAACTCCTCTTCTCACGTCTGCCCTAGACCCTCAGCCCAAAGATCTCAGGTTTCTCGATGAAAACATGAGAGAAGTAAGAAAAAAAATATTTTTTGAATTTTGATTATCAGAACATTTTCCTTGATGCGAGTTGGTGCGGATGCAGCCGCTGCCTCCAGCGATGAAGAGGATGCAATGCCCACTCATCGGAACAGGCTGAGCCAGTTCTTCAGCGGTGATTACAGAGAGTCCAGCCGAGACGAGTGGGAACAGTTCTTGCTGGAGCCATGTATTCCACCAGATGAGGATCCCATTCAGTGGTGAAACGAAAACACGAAGCGCTTCACAAAACTTAATCGCTTAGCACACCGTTATTTGTAAAAGTCCTGACAACGTCTGTGCCATCAGAGCACGTTTGTTCACTTTTTTATTTATTTTTTCTGTTTTTTAATCTGTACTTTTGTTTGTTTGCACGCACTGTTAAAGGTTTTCAGCTACAAAACATGATGTGTAATGTTCTAGAACTAGCTTCACCTCAACATAAATATGAGTCATGACTTTAAAATATCTAAGATCTTTTATAACTAAAATCTATTCCGATTTGAAGCTTGTGACATATAAACGCGCACATCAACCGGATAACTTTATTTAGCATTCATGTAAACACTACAATAAGATTAATCAATCGTAATGAATTCAGTCCGACTGAACCAAAAAGTGTGCATGTAAACGTAGCCACTCATTTCTAATCTCTGACTACATTGACCACAAATTGTTACTTCATTATGTTGTACTCAAGCCTTGTGAGACTTAAATCCATGTAGCATGACTGGTTATTCAATGTTTTAAAACAATGTTTTAAGGTGTTTTTCCCCAATATTTCACCCTAAAATGATTAAAAGGATCAATAATGGAACTTAGAAGAGTTCTATCCTACTGCTGCAGCCATCCTTTAATAAAATGTGGTATACCTAAAAAACAAAAACAAAAAAACTGTGGTAAAAATCACTGTTTGTACAATCATTATTGCTTTATTTAAACATGGTCTAATGAATCTCCATTAGAGACGGTCAAAAACAAGTTTTTCAGATTCAGAGTTGGTTTCTTTAAGCGGCTTGCATACAATTACAGCACAGAAATATCCGGCGACCTTTAATGAGTGACAAGCTGTAAATCATTCGTTATAGCTTACGGACAAGTACGGCTGGGTGTTCCAGAAGAGACAGACAGGAAGACAGCTCGACAGGGCGCTCCCAGCTACCTGTGGCCATTAGGGACAGCGCTGACAAGCGGAATGAGGCCCTGAATTGAATCTAACTGTCTGCTCCAAGACGCCAAACATATCAGCGTCAAGACCCACAAAAGATGAACACCTTACAGACAAGAATAAGCACAAAATAACAGAACACAAATATTTTGACATGCCTCATCAACCGTGGCAACATAATTCCATCTGAAATCACCCAAAGAAAGGAGGATTCATCTATTAAAGCAGCAGCTTTTAAGGCAATTTAACTAAAAGTGAAACTTCACTGGTGCTGGAATCACACTCTGACTGTGGGTAATCTACAACCCAGCCAGCGTATGAAACAGGAAGAAGCATCAAGCTAGTGTTTCTATGAATGAGACACTGAGTGTGTGGGATGAATCACTGCTCCCCTGTAAATCTGCAGGAAACTCTCTCCACGCAAGGCCTCATTTCCCCTTCATATGCTTCAGTCGCACAAGAGGAACAAACAGACGGATGCAAATGATCTCTGTTTGCTCCTCTTCCTGCACTTGTTCATGTGGTGGAGAGGATGTACTAATCTGATCCACCCAATTATGCTGTAGTAAAAGAAAAGTTCACTTCCAAGCATCTATAAAATTCTAGTCTTTAGAAATGGCTCCGTCCCTTTATTTGTTTTAGGGTTTTTTTTTATGATGAATATTCTATTTATCTTGCAATTCCACTATATTTTGGCAAAAATGCTGTGTTTAAAAGCATTTTAAAAGCACAAAAATTGTGCAATAGGCTTTTATTAAGCACTAGCAGCCACTATCCTAAACAAAAGGCATGCGACAAACAAAAGGAAAGATAAGTCTTCCCTGAAGCTATTGTCTATGCCCAAAGGTTAGTTCATTCCTAACGTGTTTGGGCAAAATCCTAGAATCTTACTGGTTAAACAAGCCAAGCCAAAATCACACACCACCAGACTGCCCTCACAAAGCACCCCCAGCTATAACCACAGAAAACACACCCCTGCCCCCTTGATTTTCACACACATTCTTGCTGATTGATTGAGTGAGCCAGTGGTCCCTGCAATGGCTGAGAGCTATGGTTTTCCCCTTTATCCTCTTTATACAGTGGTGACTAAAGCCAGCTGGAATTCCTGCCTAATTATATGCCACTTAAAGGGACAGATTACTCTCTTCCCATTCGCTCCTTCAAAGCCACACACACACAGTCCGATAACGGATGTTTCGCCAATTGGCATGCCTGAGCTGACACTGCAAGAATCCGATTAAGAGAGTTGGCCTACATGAAGTGTGCACTTAAATCACGAAAAGGACTCAATATAAGATTGTACATACCATGCCTCATGTGTAGGTCTCTCTGTGTGACAGCACAACTTTTATTAAAATTTTTGATCGAATACGAATATGTAAATTAGGGTTTTATGTTTTTAAATTAATGTTTATTGCATTGTTTTAGTGTAATGTGTGCATGACGCCATTTTGTATTTGTGTGAATGACACTGTGTGTTCTCGCTATATCAGTATCTACCTCAGCTTGCAGAAATGCTGTTTATGACGAACTTCATTTATCACTTATTTAACCACTTGTAAAGTTATTGGTATATTATAAAAGGTAAGAACCAAATTTTAAACTCTCAAAATGAATTGAACTAGCCTGAATAAAAAAAGACATTGGCTGAACGTTACTGTGGAGAAATCAGCATGATCAGCAAAAAAACAGCATTATATGTGTGTAATGATTCACTAAACGGTAAAATTCACGATACAGATTACACAATACAATTTTCTAACAATTTATTGTTTTACAAAATGGGATTTATGAGAAGACAAATTATAAATGAAAAGGTGTCCTTATTTCTCACACAACATGCTCTTTTGAATTTAATGTAGCTTTGAGATTTGTGATGAGAATTGATATGATCTGGGGGTATTTTTTTATTTGTATAAATTTTCTAGATCTAAATGTATTGATTTTATAATGTTCATAAATATATAAATACATAAATGCATTAAAAAAAGTTGAAATATTTATCTAAAATACATTTATTTGTCAAACGATTAACAGTCAGCTGGACACTATCATGCAGCGATTCTACAGAACTCAACAGTCATCCAACTTAAGGCTATTCAAATCTAAAACAAACTGTTATCATCACACAAAGTTTAACAAACGTGACCTTGATGACGGGAAGACATTCAACACGATACTGTCAAAGGCAGACTGTGTCTTTGACTGTGACTCCAGCATTGAGCCGCTCTGGCGGAGACACAATACTCCGGTGAAAGAGTTATACTGTCCACCGAGGTTAATGAAGTATGTGGGAGAGGAAGAACACAAAGAGGAAGTCACACTATTGTGCTGCCTGGCCAGGCAGAAACCCAGCCTTTACATATGGGCAGATAAATGGACGTTAATTTAAACGAGGCCCCCACTCTCAGGCCGGCCGTTTTGAGAGAGTCCTCCAAGCGTTTGTCGGGGCCTGAATGTTTCTGGCCGTGGAGTGGGGCGGATGAGATCACTCAGAGGCAGCTCATTAAGTGATGAGTGCATTTCTTCCTGCGGGCCACCGCAGCTCGCTCTTCAGCTAGATAACACAGACTGCGCACCTAACTTAATCAGCCACATTGGTAGTAGTTAAATGTCTACATTTTAAATCAAAACAAACTTGTATGCCTTAGGTTCTTTACACTGGCCATTTGTCAGAAAGCACTGCTAAACATGTTAGTTTTTTATGTAGTGTTTGCTAAGGGCAAGAGTCACTTTTAGTGCTACTTATAGTGTCAGAGATTTATACCAATCTATTGGTTCCAAAAAAAACTTAAAACTTTTTTTTTTTTTTTTTACATGATTTCTCTCTCTCTCTCTCTCTATATATATATATATATATATAGAGAGAGAGAGAGAGAGAGAGAGAGAGAGAGAGTAATTAGGGCTGTGCAATTAAAAAAAAAAATCTTAGATTTATTTGATCAATTTTGCGATTTAGACTTTAATCACAATTTTTTATTTCATATGTGTGCGTGTATATATATATATATATATATATATATATATATATATATATATATATATATATATATTTATACTAGGGGTGTAACGATACGCGTATTCGTATTGAACCGTTGGACTAATTAATTATATTTGGAAAATAAATAAAAAATTGTGAAATATAATGATATTCATTCATCAAGGTACCGCAATAACCCAAACGACGTAACAGGCAACGCCCCTGACACCCCCGAAGAAGAAATAAAAAACACCAACTTATATATGTTTATGTTAGGCTACTCAGTCAGGCGCTCGCTCACTCAGTGCGCGCTGAAGGCTCGTTGCAAAATGGCCAATGCGTTTAACAGACCAGAAATAGAAGATCCTTCAATAACCAACAGGTCTGGTGTATGGGTGCACTTTACCAATCAATCGGGGCATCCAAACAAGCACGGAAATCAAAATGGACTAGAACTGTACTGTGTCGGAATTTCCTGAGTAGTACGATACAATTAACAGGCCTGCGCGTTATTAGATGGAAGAACTGTTATAAATAGAACGTATGCATGGGCAGTTTTGAAAACTCCACCTACTTTGCTCTTGGCATAGTGCAGCGCAAATCGCGTTGTATCTGAAGAGCAACGCTGAGCCCAGGGTCCAGCGCAGCGCATACCGCGTCCTGTGTGAAAGACCCTTTAGCCATTTTGCAACGAGCCTTCAGCACGTCCTGAGTTAGTGAGCGCCTTACTCTGTAGTGGAAAACGCAGGTTTTAAGAAGATGCGTAATTGAGCCCCGTTACAATATCCCTTCACAAGCCCATTTCAGCCAGACCATAATCCCTGCTTTGTTCCAAAAAACATAAGCCCTATAGAGAACCAATTGAGTAAAAACACACTCAATATAAAGAGTTATAGAGTTCCATATAAAAAGTTACATCTTTGTATTTGTTCATAACTACTACAACAATACAACATTTTCATTTTTTTTTTTATAAGGAGCTGTTTTTGTTTTATACAGTATGCTGCTAAGAAAACACCATAGAAGATGGGTAAAGAATAGCTCCATCAGTTCAATGTAAAAAATAAAAAAAAACATACTTTGTTAGTTTTAATAATTAAAACATTTTTTAAAAAAATCAAGGAAATTTATCTGCCAATTTTTTCTTTTTGCTGTATCTAAAACGTACCGAACCGTACCGAACCGAACCGTGACACCAGTGAATCGTATCGAACTGAACCGTGACACCAGTGAATCGTATCGAACCGAACCGTGAATTTTGTGAACCGTTACACCCCTAATATATATATATACACACACAAAGTTTTAAATTTTCAATATATATTTATCTTAAACTTTTTACAGCAAATAATTCCTTAGATTTCTACTGAACAATAACTTGAAACTCTACAGTTCTATATATTCAACAGTTTTAATCAAAAAATAATGACACTGGTGCAAAACTTTGCCCACTTCATTTTAAACCTCTCAGAAGACCTTAGCATCTGCATAACAACTACCTATCACCCAACTTAGCATTGTGGCAGTGAGTTCTGCAGAATTTGTTATTTTATTTTAAAGATATAGGAGAAAACATATCACAATTTAATATGCAAACCAGCACTTTATGGCTTGGATGCTATTAGCACAGACTTTTTGACTTAACGTTTGCATGATAAAGAAAAAAGGGAAAACCAATAACGCACCAAATTAAAAACTGCCTAATGCCTTGTGGTATTCAGAGCAAGGAAGAAATCTGCAATCCTGAGTCATAAGACATTGTAATCTATTTGGTTAAAGCGCTTGACATTTCAGTGACATTTTCGCTTGGTCTCCACCCAATGGTGGTCAGCAGAGAGATGAAAGAAAGCATTCACCTGTCACCTGTGAAAGACCACTCCAAAATCTCTCTACTTCATCAAATCCTGCAGCAGACGTCCAAATTTAATTCTACCACCGTCCCAAAGCACAACATGGCAAACCAGACCTTATTTGCAACTACAAAGGACACAAAAGACACATTCCAGAGCTGCCATTCTGGTCTGGACATTTTTTCCACAAATGGTTCATACGATCATATCTAACTTTTAACCTGTAAAACAAACCAGCTTTACAACCCCCTTAGCTTGTAAATGCATTACAACATACAGCAGGTAGAGATCCAAAACTTAAGGATTATTTAGATATGCTTTATTTTTGATGTCTTTTATCTGATCCAGCTAATTTTGCACTGCAAAAGAAAACACCTCATCAAAACGCATCATCACTGACGCATCTGTTACTGCGATAAATAGCCAATACGTGTGACATTTACAACATTGAGGTCAGTGATATTATCAAACTGTAGCTAACAAGGTATAGAAAAGGTCATGTTTGGTTTAGCTGGTTCCTGCTAAGTAATCACATGTTTGTGAAGAGCTTTGCATTGACATCTTTTCCCGGATCTCTTCCTGATGAGTACCTTTTAAAGTCTATTCAATCATTATGTATTCACCTTCATGCCATTCAAAAGCTGTAAAACTTACCTTTTTGTGGAAAACAAAAGGAAACTCTCAAGACTGTGACCAAGTTTTCTGAAGCCAATTTTGTAGGAAACAGACTACAATTAATTTTGATAATCAATCACAGTAAACAATTCACAAAGTCAGCCAATTGAATCTTTTCTGAACCAATTATATAGAATACTTTTTATATGGTGAAATGTAATAATTGTGACTGTTTGAGTTTTATATATATTCTGATGATGAACCTGAATATATTATAGCTATATGGTTTGTAGGTATTTGTATGAAAAACAGTAGTCTAAATACTTTTACTAAAAATTGTGGAAAAATGGTTCGTGTGGCACAGCACAAATGAGTAGCGCTGTTTTGTGCTTTTGGTACATAAACATTGTATCGAACATTTATCTAACTCTCTATAGTTTTATAGAGGAAAATTATATCAGTTCATCACCCAGCCCTAGCTTTTTCCTATTTTAATATATATATATATTTTTAAATGATACCTGTAATGCAAAGCAGAATTTTCAGGAAATATTAATCAATTGACACGATGGTGTCGATGTTTAAATCATTTAAAATGAAATTTAAGTGTGCTCACCCAATTTTTGTTTGTAAGAAAAAATTAGATTAGATTTCATATCGCAATATATATATAGCAGAAAAATAAAATATCGCAATGCCATTTTTTTCCAATATCGTGCAGCCCTACTAGTACCTGTAAATATTAAGCCGGAATTTACTGCTCATTACAGAACCTGCTTTACTAACAAAATGCGCAGACAATCGCATTTGAATAATCGTGCAGCAACCATTTATGATATACCAGATCTGCTACATACTCAACAACTCAACTGAACTCTTAAGTAGTCTATCTGATGTGGGCTCTTTCCTGTGTGCAGACATTTGCAGTAAGCTCTATCTACTCTAAATGTAGCTGAAATGCAAAGTACAAGGCTGGTGAACAACAAGTCCTGACTGGGTAATTAAAGAGCTGAGAAGAAAAAAGGCAAGGCAGACTGACTGGAAACCACTACCAGCCCTTGAAGAAACATCTGTGTTGAAGGAAAACAAGGTAATTATATGGAAAGAGGGAGGAACTGCTAAAGTATTTTCCCTTTAGAGAGAGGCGCTTTGTCTGCCACTGCAGCATCCTTCTGTCCAAAAAGACCACAATAGTGGAAGACCACAACTAGACCTCTCAATACACACGTTCTGCACGTATTTCACATTCATACAAGCTTTCGGGATCATTTATTTACCTCGTTTTACTCATCTTGGTGAAAAATTTAACATCTCTTTAACAAAATTACTTGTTTGTTTTTGTTTTTTTTATCCGGTTCACTATTGTTGACAGGATCTCAAAATTTCAACACATCCGGACATAAACTTTCCTGTAGACGAGGCCATTATCTTCAAAGTCTAGCGCAATCCCCCTGCAACGACCAGACTCCATTTTTCATTGTGAACTTGAGGCAAAGGAAAAACCAAACATACACAAACACGCCCTACAGCAAACTTTCTTTTTCTTCTTTACTGTAATGCATGATGTGCCAAGATATGAAGCCTACAGACAGAGAATGAATGCTGGATGACCCTGCTCTACTTAACCGACAACAACTAGAGAAAAGATTTGTGATGACAGATGCCTGGATTTAAGGATATCACTGACAGACAGACAATCTGATATGCAATTTAAAAGAAACTGGTGAAGATATGCACTATTTGATTTGTGCACAAAACATATTCTACATAAAAACGGGTATTGAGGTATTGAGAAATGCAGAAATTCAGAACTTAAAGGGGGGGTGAAATGCTATTTCATGCATACTGAGTTTTTTACACTGTTAAAGAGTTGGATTCCCATGCTAAACATGGACAAAGTTTCAAAAATTAAGTTGTACGTTTGAAGGAGTATTTTTATTCCAAAAAAACCTCTTCCGGTTTGTCACAAGTTTCGGAAAGTTTTTTTCGAGTATGGCTCTGTGTGACGTTAAATGGAGCGGAATTTCCTTATATGGGTCCTAAGGCACTTCTGCCGGAAGAGCGCGCGCTCCCGTATAGCAGCGCAACTGAGAGGCTGAGCACAGCCTGATCAGAGCGAGAGCGGCGCGAAAAGTCACAAAAGAAGTGTGTTTTTGGTTGCCAGGGCAAGACAACCCTGCACAGATTACCAAAAGAGAAACAGCATTAAGGGACCAGTGGATGGAGTTTATTTTTACAGAGCATTAACGGAGTTGTGCAAGTGTTTGTGTTTGTTCCCTGCATTTCGAAGATGCTTGTTTTACAAACAAGGCCCAGTTTGACGCCGGATTTTCACATAGTTTATTTCTTAAGGATAATGCAGTCCCAAGGAAAAAGGGTCACGATCGTGTGTTGGAACCACAGGCGGTGAGTAAAACTGCTTCAAATATCTCTGTGTTGTTAGCTTAGCTATCGGCGCTTAAGCACATCAAGTAAACAACATGCGATGTTGTCATCAAACTGCACTTTCCACATGTACAGCTTAAAAAAAAAAAAAAAAAAGGACGACATAAAGTGGAACTTAGTCATTTTCCAAAACCGCTAAGCAAATATATACAGTTTCAATACATACCACATAGAGACGCCTTTGCTGATGCTGCTCTTGTTAAATTTCAGCCTCTGGATCTGTGTCACAGCTTCCAAACGCTCTCAACGCAAAAGCTTACTCGCGCTCGTGATTCTTTAGCTCCGCCCACACGTCTAGCTAGCTCTCCATAAATGCATCCAACTATGGTAATTAATCGGTGAGTTATGTAGTTGTATGGGAAACGCACCTCAGACAACAGTTTGAAAAGATCCTCAAATCATTTTAATAGTCTAAATAGCAAACACACACACACACAAACAAGATCAGATGTTTAGAAAACCAGGTCCAAATTGCAGTTGATACCTGAAAGGTATGGCATCATACAAAACACACAATGTCCAAATTCACCCACTTTTTCCTTGCAAACCAACCTACTCTTGATGTCCTCACTACAGCATCCAACATTAACGCATCAGATTTTGACAACACTGTCTGAAAAAGTGATCTCAACAACTCCAAAACCTGGCAAACAAACCAAGCAAACACTAAAAGACACCCAATAACTCACCTTTCTGGCAATGGTTGGAGGTCCAGCATCTGTAGTTGTCGTTGTCGTTGAAGTTTGTCTTGATGCACAGAGGGTTGTCCTCCATGATTCCCGGGCAAACATCTCCACACTCCTTGGACTGCTTATTTCCAGCAATGAAATTGTTAAATTCAGCATGCATAATGAGAGACCAGTCCACAGAATCCAGGTAGCAGAGCTCAGGATTCTTCTCGATTCGTATCGCACCCCGCGTGATGTTCCGCAGGTTGTAAAGGCCGATGTCCTTTAGGCTGGTTAACTCAAATATAACCAGGGCATAGTTGTAGAACAAGTTACGGCCCCGGATCACGGCGAGATTTGGAAAGAGGGTGCTGAGGCTGTCCAGCCCAGATACACGGAAGAGGAGAAGGTAATCCGTAATCATGGTCAGTTTGGGGAAACTGAGGGTGCGGAAGACCTCCTGGTTATTATTGTTTTTGCTTCCAATGAGAAGGATCTGCAGGTATCCCTCAACCACCGTACAGTTCTCCAGCCGCTTGAAATTACTGATGTCATTGCCAATGTCAATGCCTGGACCACAGACTGGAAGGAAGAAAAGAGAAATCACCAGATGATAATCAAACGCAGATTGTAATATTCGACAGTCACAGGCAGCAAAAAAGATTGACCTTGAAAATTTGAATGAATAGCTTTGATTCATGGAAACGTAACAATCTTGAGATAAAAATAAACTGTAGGTGACTCTTTTCTGTTATGAATCTTAGTATTTAATATTTAATTTCAGTTTAATTTCATGTCAGACTGTACAAGTTTCCCTCATATATGCATCAAATTAGTTGTACTTGTGTCTTTTTACTCATCTATGTGTCTTTCCAAACCTGTATGCTGTATGGCTTTCATTCCACAGTGGAACACATTAGAAGATATTTTGAATGCCTCAGTGTGTCATACAATGAAATTCAGTGGGGTCCAATGTTGTTTGTGTTCAAAAGACGATATTTTCAGTGTCTCGTGCATAACATTTTTGGACCATATAACAAAATGCAATGGGTTTCAATGTGGTTTGGAACCCTACATTCTTCAAAATTATTTAGGAAAAACATGAATGTGGGTTTGAACAACTTGACAAGTATACTAAAACAAAACACCAATCCAATTATTTAGACGAATAAAATGAACACGTTGACCATTTACTGACTGTCAACCCAAGCAGACACATAAAAAGTCTCAAGCAGCTGCAGTTTTTTTTTCTGCCAGTGACACATTACCACGAAATCTTTTATAAGGCAGATTATTGTATTTTTATGACAGGTATCCTGAGACGGCCATCTCTGCTTTCACTTCCCACCCATTAGGTTGTTTATTTCTCACAGCGCGATTTGCCCACAAGCTAATCACAAAGAAAGATCCTTAAACATTTAGGCCGATCTGAAAAATGAATCCCGGATAATTACATAGCTCTTGAATTATAGATCCTAAATGAAACTTTAAAAGATAGCATTATTTAAAAGTTTATAACCCTTTTAATCTTAGAAAACACTCTCAGAGGGAAAAGCCTTGCTCCTTCCTCTTGATGGTAATCTTTTCTTTTAAAGCAACTGATTTTAACAAATATGCATCGGTGCGTTAAATCCATTATGCTAGAGTAGAATAGAATTAAACAATGACAAAAACATGCATCTTTCACCGCCCTGCAGACAGACAGCACAGAGCCTGTCAGTGGACTCTTAACATTTTCACACTGCGGAGTAAACATTGCTATCTTTATTGCTTTGATGGCACTCCAAATCTCATGTTTACATTTGATAACCCAATTCCAGCCTGCCATTGCGAACTCTCGTAGGTAGCAGAGTGGATTTATTTCAAAATTAGGTCATAAATGATGTCATTGTTTAGAAATGAAGCAGAAAAAAAAAACAAGCTAGTCAACCCTAACACTTCAGATTCTACCAAAAAAACAAAACAAAAAAAAAAACAGATTGCAACAGAAAGCTTTCTCATGAAAATAGAACCACAAAACAAGACAACCTCATATTTCACTGTGATGGTTGCCTCAACTCATCATTTCAATGTTGAAATCAAATGTTTGCAAGCATCTTGAATGCATAAAAAATATAAAAATACATCTCTATTGTTTAAATTCTTATGTTAAAAATGTGTTTTAACGCACTTGAAAAACTATTTAAATTCAAATATTAAACTTTAAAAAAATATCAGGTGAATTTAAAATATTAATTACAAATTTGTCTTTATAAAAAAATATTACTGGGGTTTCTTCATATTTATCTTTCTAAAGCCTAAGCATTTTATGAATATTTTTTTACTTTGGAAACAATTTGGCTAATACATTTTCATAAGGACTACTTTTTGGTCTTTTGTAAAATCCCTTTGACTAAAAAGGTTTTTTTCTGGCATAATCGTCCAAAACGCGACCATTTTTAGAACCAAAATAACATCACAAACATTAATACTAATGATTCATTTGATGAATTATGTG
Organism: Carassius auratus; assembly: GCF_003368295.1. Taxonomy (NCBI): domain Eukaryota; kingdom Metazoa; phylum Chordata; class Actinopteri; order Cypriniformes; family Cyprinidae; genus Carassius; species Carassius auratus. Next base: position 149,882 of record NW_020529188.1, read on the forward strand.
ATGTATTGGAACTCTAAAGCATTCCATGCTGTTAGATAAAATTACATATTTCTATTAAAATGTAATTTTAAACCGACAAGAGAATGTAAGCTACCACTCAAAAATAATCACCCTATAATGATAATACACACAAACACTCAAACTGCTTTAAATCAACCAAAAGAGGCAGATCAACAAATAAGCCAGTGATCTTAAGATAAGTCAACCAGTTAACCCGAGTCACATTTATACCCCACTGGGAATCTTTAACCATCCTATGCTAAGAGAGATAGGTTATACTTAGGATTTCCATTGAGAGCCTCCTCGGCCTCGCTGCCCTGCAACCGCTGGGGTTAACAGTAAAACCCAATTACACAGACTTCACAAACTCCTCACTCTTCCAATCAACAGAACCCAGTCTGTTTTGCTAGAGGGGGTGTTTTTACATGTTCTATTTTAAAAACACACATTTTTCCTCTCTCTGTTGATGAATCAGGGGGTCTTATTTGCAGTTTACTTGGAAACATGGAGATTTTGTGGTGGCCAAACATGAAGGAAAGCAAAAATTGCCTTTTTTTTTCTCTCTTTTTGAGAACTTACCGGGTTATTGATTTTAAAGAGGCAGAATAAAATAAACACTGAATATCTTACATGTTTTTTCACATATGCATGGGCCAGTTTTGGGAATGTTAAAGAACACAGGGCAGTTTTGCATAGAAAAACAAAAGGCAAATTGCATTGCCCATGTGGGCTGAACTAATATTAATTAGAACTCATTGCATGCCGTGGTTAATATTCCAAAGTATCCATGCAAACCTAACACAGCACCAACAACATGCGACACACAACAACAAGTAAACAAGCATGGCCCGTCGTACCGTGCATGTCAGTGAAATTCCAACATGTGTTGTCATCACAGCGTCCCAACATATCCTACTAACCTAACAGCGACCGGCCCGCCCCTGATAGCCATCTCGCTAACTGTAATCACACTTATCAATACCATCTGTCCGTTAACCAAAAGAAAACAAATAATAACCTTTCCAGCCTTCAGTGTCAAAGTGAAACAGATTTAACAAATCTATGATGGACTCTACTTTAAATTAGAGCTGTGAGGTTACTGAAGACTAATTCTCTGGTCTCAAGGAATGAGTCTAAACCAGAACCTAAAAATACACTTGAGTTTTAAACTCTCATGTCCAGTGAGCACTTTGTGTGAACTAATAATGATTAATGTTTCAAGGACCTGCAGACAGGTTTGAAAAGAGATAAACAACACTAATGTTTTAAATATCTAGTCTAGCCTTTTAAAAATCCCATTGGTTTGTAACTTAAAATAACTAGATTCTGTCACCAAAATCCCCCATGCTGCTAATATGGTGGGAACTCAAATTAAATTCAATATATCTGCTAGATGTGTACCTACAGGTGCACATAATATGGCACTTGTGTACAACCAGACTAGATACCAAAAGTAGTATTATTCAAAAGATACAGTGGTAAAATACCTATGAAATTACTATTAGAAATGGCAGCGTTTGCATGACCAAACTTGACTTTGTTGTGTTCTTTGGCTTTGCATAGCCTAAACACTCAACAGACACTCCTGTTACACATAATGTGTGTGTGTTGTCGTTTCCTTTCTTTTAAGAAATCTATAAAGGGAATGAAAGCATGAAAAGCGTGCAATTAAAAGATAAGTAAAAACAGTTTAAAAACAGTTGGCCTGGACATTGAGCCAGTTTACTTTCCACACGATCGCAAATGAAAGCTTAAAACTACTCTGAAAGAAAAAATGAAAGTGAAGGTTTCTTAAACCAGCAACACTTCTGATAATCCAAAAGTATCCATATCATTAGAATAACTTACTTTCTCCATGACAAAGTGTAGAGAGGACCAGGACCAGACCACAAAGCAAGGTCCAATATCGCCTCTGTCTGCTAGACCTCATTCCTGTACAAAAAAACAAGGCAGGCAAAAATAAAGTAATTAAAAGTGTAACAAAACAGGGGAGATAGCTCAACCCTTCAAAAAAAATGGATGATGATGCTTGACTCTTGAAGTCTTCTCAGCTCAAAAATATCATCAAAGTTGGTTATGGAGGGGGTAAAAAACAAAAGAAAGATACACAGCAGCAGGAAATAATCAAACAAAGCCAATCTCGTCCATCTTCATTGTGTTTTTGCTGGGATAAATGACCCTCCAGACACCCCAGCGAGATTCTCCAGCAGCCCCAGCCCGCTCTGACCTCACCATGAGGCGGATTCACCCGCACTGAACCTCGCGCTGCTTAAACGTGTTTCAAATTATTTTTGGCAGGGTTTCCTCGTCAATATATGTGAAAATAACCCAGAAAAACACGTAACTGCTAAATAATCCGCAGTTCCGTGCTCCATGTCGTGGGGAAATCTTGAAAAAACACGTTGTTGTAGGGCTCCTCGCAGGCTGGTTTTAGCTGAAACCCGCTTAGATCTGCTGGCTAAAACACTCTGGACAAGTGAGCCTATGTGTGCGTGATCTCCATCAGCAGCAAGAAGCCTAGCACTTCTCATCCAGCGTCCTTAAAGGCCTAAAAAGCGATGGAGAATCTCAAAAAGATGCCAAATAATTTCCGTCCAGGCTTTAAAATGGTCTCTCTCTGCCTCCCACCATCTTCAGTCTGAGATTACAGAGACCTTGATTTTTCCCTTCGAGACGCGGCCAATGGAGGACTCAGATGATGTGTGAAGGATCGGATCTGCGTTAATTTAGGAGATGTGAAGGATGTGGAGCAGATCATGTAGTCTCCCTCCGTTGAATTGACGCTGTAAACAAGGCTCGATCTCGCTCACACACATAGTAGTCTAACGTTACGTTGGTATGAGGGGAAAAACCGAACTGGATTCCACACACACGGGGGGGAAATAGGGATTGGGATCTGATTTTGGTGGTTGCCAGGACTGGTGAAAACACTTGAGTGCTGCTGGCTGTGTCTCAGTAGGACATGTAGAGCTTCATAACAGCGCGCGACACTCTTGTCAAGTGAAATATTTATTCACGCTATTTATTATTTATTGCAATTATAGTCACATTCGGCTTCGAAACTTTTTTTTTTTTTCACTAAGAAGTTTCTAGCTAAAATTTCACAAATAATTAGCCTACAAAGAAATGGCAGATATCACATTGGATTAAATAAAGAATTTTGACAATTTTCAAAAACTATTATCTTGTAATTTAATAATCATTGTTTTATTTACAACTGTGAAAAATATTTTTTAAGCATACGACCAATTAAATAAAATAAAAGAAAAATTACAATCACAATTTCATACAATCTTTGGTTACATTCTTACAAAAATGGCATTCTTATCATAAGAAAAAATATATATTTATTGTAAAAATATATCATTTTCGTAGCCTATATATTTATAATATTTATATATTTGTTTGTTTGATTATTAATTTATTTAAACTGCATTCACATAATAATTAAAATATCATAATGTATGTTTCTACAAGATAACAAACTATTTAAAAAATATATATTTATATTTATTTATTTATTTATTTAATATTCACACAGAATAGCTTATCAAATTTTCATGTATTTTTCCTGCAATTTTTACAATAGTCTTAAACACACGGTAAACAGATTTTTTTTTTTTTTTTTTTTTGTCAGGCTTCTGTTGGGAATCAGATGCAGCACTTGTAATTTAGTCTCACTGTAATTTTGCCTCACAAAGCACACACTGTTCTGCTGGTGGGAAACACTCATGCAATATGATGTCATAATATGACATCACTGGTTTCATCCAGAATTAGTGCAAACTCATATAGCATGATTTTGCATGACCAAATATATTATATAAAATAGTAATATTATGATGTAAATTCTATATATATACAAAAGTTAGATAAAAATGCTATAATACAATTGTTTCTCTCTTAATCATAAGATAAATGTTGCTTTATTTAAATAAACTATAAGTTACATTGGTCATTATCTCCTTTAAAGAGCTCTTGGTTTTCTGGCTTTGGTTGAGGTTGTATGTGCTCATGTCAGTCTATTCCTCATCATTGAGTCATTGCACAAATAACAGCCGGCGTGGGTTACTTACTGAAAGCAATATTAACTCCAAACCAAAAGTAAAGGCTTTGGGCAACTAGAGAAATGATATACATTTAACACTTGAATAATGAATAGTTCCATTAAGCTGTTTTCTTTGAGACACAGCAAAATATGAGACTTTAAACGAATGACACATCCTCTGCTCATGCTCTACATGTCTAGACAAGGAGCAAACAAAGTTTTAGGAAAGTTTTTTGTTTGTTTTTTGGCCTGGTATAGAAGCCTTTATTACCTCATTGAATGAAACTGCTATTACTTTTCATAAAACAATATGTTTTGATATTAAATAATAAATGAATCAGGTTCTAGACAAGATAATTAAAGTCACTAAATTTTGCATGATCCGAATTTTTTGCTTTGAAAAGGTAAACAAATTAAAATTTACTTACAATATGATGATTAATGCAAATTTTGTCAAATATGAGATCCAGCCAAGGAAAATCATGTCATGCAAATGTGTTGAAGATTAAAAAACAAGGAAAACCTGAAAGCACTTGCACATTCACATACAACGTTCAGAGTAGGCTAATTATCCCTGATTCTGTACCATAAATAAAACTCTACAATCTCACAAAAGGTGTGAATACAATCTATAACCCTTTAATTCTCTCCTAAGGAAAAGTGTGAAATCTTATCTGTAATAATATATACACACATTAAAAAAAATGGTTCTCACAACACCAAACACAAAACAAAGAATACAAACTGTGAAAAGACACACAGAGCAATACAGCTACACAAAACATTAACCATAACAATATTTGAGCAGGTGAACCACGCAGCAACAAATTTAAAGGTCTTCCAAGTAAATATTTATACATATTCACATAGAGTATAAATAAAATTTTAAAATCTACACTTATAAAATAAAATATGACTAGTATTAATAATATAAATTATTTACAAATTATGTCTAAAGTAAAACAAAATAAATAAAATAATTATTTATACTAACAAAACATTGACATATACATATGAAAAAAAATATAAAACTTAATAAATAAACAAAAACAAAAAAAAAAACACATCCAATAAATAAATAAGTGCATGACCATGAATATTTTCATCCTTCCACATTATGCTGCCCATGACTAACAGTACCAATACTAACAGTAATCATTTACATATGCATCTAAAATTAAATATATCAAAAGTGTATAATCATATAATATTTTCAGCCCATCCACATTATAGTGGCCATGAGTAAAAAATACATATAAAAAAAAAACAAAAAAACAATATGACAGCAATAAAAAAGTGCATGATTGTTTTCAGACCTCCTCATTACCCATGATCTCAAACAAGTCATAAATTCTGGAGTATTATTAGGAAAAGACAGGGGAATGGGCATTATTCCTTTTTGAGATCATCCAAAACCAGTTCTTTTAGGACGTAATAATGTATAAATAACTGTACAATGCCTTCCAGTGCCTGGAAGATCATCATTTAACCCTGTGGCTGAACAAACATGCGAGCCAAACGCACAACAAGCTCAGGGTTTGTTTGGATTGTTGGGTGGTCCTTTCTCTAAATGAAACAGAAAAGCGTTTTTGTTGAAGTATAAATCTGCGACAGTCTTGATCATCACCATAATCTAACAGAGCTCTTTTTGGCCCAAAGAAGGAGAGGCACAAAAGACCTTGTGTTAATTTGGCACAAATAACTCGATCCCTGGCACACACATTAGCCCTGTCACATTGCAAAAATGATAGGGTTAGAGCACACAATACACAAATTAAATAATGGACTGTACATCCACGGCCACCAAGACTACAACTACAGAAATCCAGCCTTGAAGGTACAAACTGTACCAGCATGCCCTTCCGATCTCCCCCACCCCTCTCCACCCGCTCACTGTTTTGCCTGTCTTCTTGCATTTGTTAAATCCTCATAAACTGTCCCAATAAAGGCAGCATCCCAGCCCACCTACCTCGAGCGCCTCTTGTTGCTTTCATTCTCTCCCTGCACTCAAGTGGAAATAAATGTGTTTACCACCGCAGGTCACACATGCTAATGAGCCACTGTTTGTTTTGAGAGGAATGGAATTCAGGATGAGATGGGAAAAAGGAGTGAAAAATATAAAAGTGCCTGATCCAAATACCTCCTCACGCTCCTTAAAAATAAATGCTGTTTATTGACATCAGTGGTAATGAATCTAATGAATCTTTGGTCATTATAATATTATTTTGGTAAAAAAGAGACGACGCCAAATGCTAGGGAATTTTGCTACAAAAGCATACAATTTCGAGAGTTGTGGTTGCATAAACATACCAAACAATAATTTAGAGGACTCACTCCAGTATTTAAAAGCAGCTGTCACTCCCAAAAGTATGTGACCTAAGGAAAATATGTCGTTTTTTAAGAAAAGTTCTTTGGGGGACGTAAATGCTTCTTATATAGGCACTGCCGCGAAAGCTCCTTTTTGGAACCTTTATTTTTAAGAGTGAATCAAACACAAAATACACAATTCAAATAAAGGAAAGCTTTTGGCCTTTGGTGCTGACCCACATAAAGAAATGCCTTACTAAGGATCTTCATGAAAATGAGTCTAGGGGATGTTTTTTTTTCTCTTGTTTCCAGGGAATCGAGTGAGCACTCAGACTGTGGCAACTATTGGTGATCCTGTCGTATCTGAGGTATATAACCAGGCTGACTGACTGCTGGCTAAACAACACATTGCTATTTTAGTTATTTTGCAAGTCATCGGTCATCTGGATATCAAAGGCTTGTAATCAACTGTTCCCCTCACAAATACAATCGCTGGGCCAACAATTATTATGTTGTAGGGATGCATAGTATTACACTTCAGACTGCATTACATTAATTGCAGTTTACTCTGCAAGAAGATGTGATTCATAACACTGGCATGATGACAACCCTAGATAGAAAGTCCCTTCTAACCTAAAAAGGCTTTATAAACATCGCTCTGGAACTAATTTAATATGATGTTATTAGTCCAATGTAATAAATTACAATTTATCCCACCTAATTATTTGTAGAGACTTGGCCAAGTTGTAATCTAAGTTAATTTGTGAGTCTGAGCAGCAGAGGGCGTCACAAAACAAATGTACAGCGTTCATCGCTGGATCAGAACAACTGCTTGATGATGCAACAGGATGTCAATTTGAGATGACATCTGACTTTAAATCAATCAGTCTGTCTGTCTGTCTGTCTATCTATATGTGACCCTGGACCACAAAACCAGTCTTAAGTGTAAATTTGAAAGCTGAATAAATAACTTACTATCCTAATGATTTTTTGCCATGAAAGAAAAATCGATAATTTTGACCCATGTGTATTTTAGGCTATTGCTACAAATATACCCCATATATGAGGTCCAGGGTCTCTCTCTCTCTCTCTCTCTCTCACACACACACACACACACACACTTATATATACAGTACAGACCAAAAGTTTGGACACACCTTCTCATTCAAAGAGGTTTCTTTTATTTTCATGACTATAAAATTGTAGAGTCACACACAAGGCATCAAAACTATGAATTAACACATGTGGAATTATATACATAACAAAAAAGTGTGAAACAACTGAAAATATGTCATATTGTAGGTTCTTCAAAGTAGCCACCTTTTGCTTTGATTACTGCTTTGCACACTTTTGGCATTCTCTTGATGAGCTTCAAGAGGTAGTCACCTGAAATGTCTTGAAGGAGTTCCCCGAGAGATGCTCAGCACTTGTTGGCCTTTTGCCTTCTGTCTGCGGTCCAGCTCACCCCTAAACCATCTGTACTGAGTTCAGGTCCGGTGACTGTGATCCATCACTCTCCTTCTTGGTCAAATAGCCCTTGATGCCTTCAGTGTGACTCTACAATTTTCATAGTCATGAAAATAAAGAAAACTCTTTGAATGAGAAGGTGTGTCCAAACTTTTTGTCTGTACTGTATATATATATTATATATATATATATATATATATATATATATATATATATATATATATAAATGTTATGTTACAAATCTTTCTTTGTCAGAAGTGTTAACAGCTCAGTACCTTACACACATATTAATGGTGGTTCCCATAGATCGCATTGCAGACAGTCAGTCAGTTTAATATAGATCAGACGGCGGGTCAGCAGACTTTGGGCAGTCCATGGGTGTGTCGTCTGAGACTGAGGCTCTATTTGACAGCACTTTATACCTGAACACTCCCTGTAATGTATCTAAGCACACGGAAGGTCAAGTGAACCTGCTGTTGCTCCTCAGATCTCACGAAAAGCATCAGATCCACACAATCAGTGCATTGAGGTGCAATACTTGATTTGAAAGCAGCAGTGGGCTTGTGTAGGCCACACAGCACTGCTCAGTGGGACATGTGGGCTGTGTCTGATGTCCCTGCCACTGTTGTTCCTTGAACTTTGCGTCAATGCCATCGTCCACGAATCCAGCTCTAGTTTTGATATGTGCTAAATAAAGGAATTTGTTAGAGACATGACCTGCCGTATGCAGTAGTTTCTTTTAATGCCAAATAAGTCTACACCAACTCTTATACTTCTGTGACTTTCCCTATATGGACACATGGTATTGTCCACTTTTACTCTCTTCTGTTTGTCAGTCAGGCATGTGTGTGTTTGTGTGTTTTACCATTTGACTTTTATCTCACACATGAACTGAGAAGTCTTTTTACAAAAGATAGAGAACTGTTGCAAGATCTCTGTGCTCCTGCGCTGCTGCATGCATGGCTTTCCAGACCGAATGATTTAGCAAGTGGTCAATGGATGATATTGTTTTGGGTTTCATATTTAAGAGGGTAGCATTGAATTTGTGTATGCATATTTGTTTACCTCAAATAACTTTCAGGTGAAGATATGCAGTAGAACAAAAGGCTTAAAGTTGTCAGACAGATGTAAGACACGTGTTGAAGCAAAGTGGTTTTTATAGCTGGAAGGTGTATTATACACTATACACAAATACTGACTTTTCATGTTCGGAAGAGCTATTCCTTTACTAATAATCATCTTACTTGAATGCCTTTTCTAGGTATTTTATTCAACGAAGATGGAAACCTTCTATTTGTTTTCGTTAAAGGCAATGTCATGCTACCATCACCTCAACAACACAGCGAAAAAGTAACACGCACATAAAGGAGACAAGCGTTTTCACAACTCAAACCGCAGTGAACAATGGAGAAAGGATATTACATCAGCAGACTCCTGGCCACTGCAGACATGCTACTGGCCGCAATTGCCTTGGTGACCATTATTACACGATCTTTCTTTTTCTTTCTTTATTCATTTGAGCACCTGGATTCCACAAAGTTCTACATAATATCAAGGTTCAGCACAGTAGGCAACAGTAAAGAAGGATACATGCGCAAAT
>NW_020529189.1:0-10000 GCF_003368295.1 Carassius auratus
TTCCCACCCATTAGGTTGTTTATTTCTCACAGCGCGATTTGCCCACAAGCTAATCACAAAGAAAGATCCTTAAACATTTAGGCCGATCTGAAAAATGAATCCCGGATAATTACATAGCTCTTGAATTATAGATCCTAAATGAAACTTTAAAAGATAGCATTATTTAAAAGTTTATAACCCTTTTAATCTTAGAAAAACTCTCAGAGGGAAAAGCCTTGCTCCTTCCTCTTGATGGTAATCTTTTCTTTTAAAGCAACTGATTTTAACAAATATGCATCGGTGCGTTAAATCCATTATGCTAGAGTAGAATAGAATTAAACAATGACAAAAACATGCATCTTTCACCGCCCTGCAGACAGACAGCACAGAGCCTGTCAGTGGACTCTTAACATTTTCCACACTGCGGAGTAAACATTGCTATCTTTATTGCTTTGATGGCACTCCAAATCTCATGTTTACATTTTGATAACCCAATTCCAGCCTGCCATTGCGAACTCTCGTAGGTAGCAGAGTGGATTTATTTTCAAAATTAGGTCATAAATGATGTCATTGTTTAGAAATGAAGCAGAAAAAAAAACAAGCTAGTCAACCCTAACACTTCAGATTCTACCAAAAAAACAAAACAAAAAAAAAAACAGATTGCAACAGAAAGCTTTCTCATGAAAATAGAACCACAAAACAAGACAACCTCATAATTTCACTGTGATGGTTGCCTCAACTCATCATTTTCAATGTTGAAATCAAATAGTTTGCAAGCATCTTGAATGCATAAAAATATAAAAATACATCTCTATTGTTTAAATTTTATGTTAAAAATGTGTTTTAACGCACTTGAAAAACTATTTAAATTCAAATATTAAACTTTAAAAAAATATCAGGTGAATTTAAAATATTAATTACAAATTTGTCTTTATAAAAAATATTACTGGGGTTTCTTCATATTTATCTTTCTAAAGCCTAAGCATTTTATGAATATTTTTTTACTTTGGAAACAATTTGGCTAATACATTTTCATAAGGACTACTTTTTGGTCTTTTGTAAAATCCCTTTGACTAAAAAGGTTTTTTTCTGGCATAATCGTCCAAACGCGACCATTTTTAGAACCAAAATAACATCACAAACATTAATACTAATGATTCATTTGATGAATTATGTGATGTATTGGAACTCTAAAGCATTCCATGCTGTTAGATAAAATTACATATTTCTATTAAAATGTAATTTTAAACCGACAAGAGAATGTAAGCTACCACTCAAAATAATCACCCTATAATGATAATACACACAAACACTCAAACTGCTTTAAATCAACCAAAAGAGGGCAGATCAACAAATAAGCCAGTGATCTTAAGATAAGTCAACCAGTTTAACCCGAGTCACATTTATACCCCACTGGGAATCTTTAACCATCCTATGCTAAGAGAGATAGGTTATACTTAGGATTTCCATTGAGAGCCTCCTCGGGCCTCGCTGCCCTGCAACCGCTGGGGTTAACAGTAAAACCCAATTACACAGACTTCACCAAACTCCTCACTCTTCCAATCAACAGAACCCAGTCTGTTTTGCTAGAGGGGGTGTTTTTACATGTTCTATTTTTAAAAACACACATTTTTCCTCTCTCTGTTGATGAATCAGGGGTCTTATTTGCAGTTTACTTGGAAACATGGAGATTTTTGTGGTGGCCAAACATGAAGGAAAGCAAAAATTGCCTTTTTTTTTCTCTCTTTTGAGAACTTACCGGGTTATTGATTTTAAAGAGGCAGAATAAAATAACACTGAATATCTTACATGTTTTTTCACATATGCATGGGCCAGTTTTGGAATGTTAAAGAACACAGGGCAGTTTTGCATAGAAAACAAAAGGCAAATTGCATTGCCCATGTGGGCTGAACTAATATTAATTAGAACTCATTGCATTGCCGTGGTTAATATCCAAAGTATCCATGCAAACCTAACACAGCACCAACAACATGCGACACACAACAACAAGTAAACAAGCATGGCCCGTCGTACCGTGCATGTCAGTGAAATTCCAACATGTGTTGTCATCACAGCGTCCCAACATATCCTACTAACCTAACAGCGACCGGCCCGCCCCTGATAGCCATCTCGCTAACTGTAATCACCACTTATCAATACCATCTGTCCGTTAACCAAAAGGAAAACAAATAATAACCTTTCCAGCCCTTCAGTGTCAAAGTGAAACAGATTTAACAAATCTATGATGGACTCTACTTTAAATCTAGAGCTGTGAGGTTACTGAAGACTAATTCTCTGGTCTCAAGGAATGAGTCTAAACCAGAACCTAAAAAATACACTTGAGTTTTAAACTCTCATGTCCAGTGAGCACTTTGTGTGAACTAATAATGATTAATGTTTCAAGGACCTGCAGACAGGTTTGAAAAGAGATAAACAACACTAATGTTTTAAATATCTTAGTCTAGCCTTTTAAAAAATCCCATTGGTTTGTAACTTAAAATAACTAGATTCTGTCACCAAAATCCCCCATGCTGCTAATATGGTGGGAACTCAATTAAATTCAATATATCTGCTAGATGTGTACCTACAGGTGCACATAATATGGCACTTGTGTACAACCAGACTAGATACCAAAGTAGTATTATTCAAAAGATACAGTGGTAAAATACCTATGAAATTACTATTAGAAATGGCAGCGTTTGCATGACCAAACTTGACTTTGTTGTGTTTCTTTGGCTTTGCATAGCCTAAACACTCAACAGACACTCCTGTTACACATATGTGTGTGTGTTGTCGTTTCCTTTCTTTTAAGAAATCTATAAAGGGAATGAAAGCATGAAAAGCGTGCAATTAAAAGATAAGTAAAAACAGTTTAAAAACAGTTGGCCTGGACATTGAGCCAGTTTACTTTCCACACGATCGCAAATGAAAGCTTAAAACTACTCTGAAAGAAAAAATGAAAGTGAAGGTTTCTTAAACCAGCAACACTTCTGATAATCCAAAAGTATCCATATCATTAGAATAACTTACTTTCTCCATGACAAAGTGTAGAGAGGACCAGGACCAGACCACAAAGCAAGGTCCAATATCGCCTCTGTCTGCTAGACCTCATTCCTGTACAAAAAAACAAGGCAGGCAAAAATAAAGTAATTAAAAGTGTAACAAAACAGGGGAGATAGCTCAACCCTTCAAAAAAAATGGATGATGATGCTTGACTCTTGAAGTCTTCTCAGCTCAAAAATATCATCAAAGTTGGTTATGGAGGGGGTAAAAAACAAAAGAAAGATACACAGCAGCAGGAAATAATCAAACAAAGCCAATCTCGTCCATCTTCATTGTGTTTTTGCTGGGATAAATGACCCTCCAGACACCCCAGCGAGATTCTCCAGCAGCCCCAGCCCGCTCTGACCTCACCATGAGGCGGATTCACCCGCACTGAACCTCGCGCTGCTTAAACGTGTTTCAAATTATTTTTGGCAGGGTTTCCTCGTCAATATATGTGAAAATAACCCAGAAAAACACGTAACTGCTAAATAATCCGCAGTTCCGTGCTCCATGTCGTGGGGAAATCTTGAAAAACACGTTGTTGTAGGGCTCCTCGCAGGCTGGTTTTAGCTGAAACCCGCTTAGATCTGCTGGCTAAAACACTCTGGACAAGTGAGCCTATGTGTGCGTGATCTCCATCAGCAGCAAGAAGCCTAGCACTTCTCATCCAGCGTCCTTAAAGGCCTAAAAAGCGATGGAGAATCTCAAAAAGATGCCAAATAATTTCCGTCCAGGCTTTAAAATGGTCTCTCTCTGCCTCCCACCATCTTCAGTCTGAGATTACAGAGACCTTGATTTTTCCCTTCGAGACGCGGCCAATGGAGGACTCAGATGATGTGTGAAGGATCGGATCTGCGTTAATTTAGGAGATGTGAAGGATGTGGAGCAGATCATGTAGTCTCCCTCCGTTGAATTGACGCTGTAAACAAGGCTCGATCTCGCTCACACACATAGTAGTCTAACGTTACGTTGGTATGAGGGGAAAAAACCGAACTGGATTCCACACACACGGGGGGGAAATAGGGATTGGGATCTGATTTTGGTGGTTGCCAGGACTGGTGAAAACACTTGAGTGCTGCTGGCTGTGTCTCAGTAGGACATGTAGAGCTTCATAACAGCGCGCGACACTCTTGTCAAGTGAAATATTTATTCACGCTATTTATTATTTATTGCAATTATAGTCACATTCGGCTTCGAAACTTTTTTTTTTTTTCACTAAGAAGTTTCTAGCTAAAATTTCACAAATAATTAGCCTACAAAGAAATGGCAGATATCACATTGGATTAAATAAAGAATTTTGACAATTTTCAAAAACTATTATCTTGTAATTTAATAATCATTGTTTTATTTACAACTGTGAAAAATATTTTTTAAGCATACGACCAATTAAATAAAATAAAAGAAAAATTACAATCACAATTTCATACAATCTTTGGTTACATTCTTACAAAAATGGCATTCTTATCATAAGAAAAAATATATATTTATTGTAAAAATATATCATTTTCGTAGCCTATATATTTATAATATTTATATATTTGTTTGTTTGATTATTAATTTATTTAAACTGCATTCACATAATAATTAAAATATCATAATGTATGTTTCTACAAGATAACAAACTATTTAAAAAATATATATTTATATTTATTTATTTATTTATTTAATATTCACACAGAATAGCTTATCAAATTTTCATGTATTTTTCCTGCAATTTTTACAATAGTCTTAAACACACGGTAAACAGATTTTTTTTTTTTTTTTTTTTTTTGTCAGGCTTCTGTTGGGAATCAGATGCAGCACTTGTAATTTAGTCTCACTGTAATTTTGCCTCACAAAGCACACACTGTTCTGCTGGTGGGAAACACTCATGCAATATGATGTCATAATATGACATCACTGGTTTCATCCAGAATTAGTGCAAACTCATATAGCATGATTTTGCATGACCAAATATATTATATAAAATAGTAATATTATGATGTAAATTCTATATATATACAAAAGTTAGATAAAAATGCTATAATACAATTGTTTCTCTCTTAATCATAAGATAAATGTTGCTTTATTTAAATAAACTATAAGTTACATTGGTCATTATCTCCTTTAAAGAGCTCTTGGTTTTCTGGCTTTGGTTGAGGTTGTATGTGCTCATGTCAGTCTATTCCTCATCATTGAGTCATTGCACAAATAACAGCCGGCGTGGGTTACTTACTGAAAGCAATATTAACTCCAAACCAAAAGTAAAGGCTTTGGGCAACTAGAGAAATGATATACATTTAACACTTGAATAATGAATAGTTCCATTAAGCTGTTTTCTTTGAGACACAGCAAAATATGAGACTTTAAACGAATGACACATCCTCTGCTCATGCTCTACATGTCTAGACAAGGAGCAAACAAAGTTTTAGGAAAGTTTTTTGTTTGTTTTTTGGCCTGGTATAGAAGCCTTTATTACCTCATTGAATGAAACTGCTATTACTTTTCATAAAACAATATGTTTTGATATTAAATAATAAATGAATCAGGTTCTAGACAAGATAATTAAAGTCACTAAATTTTGCATGATCCGAATTTTTTGCTTTGAAAAGGTAAACAAATTAAATTTACTTACAATATGATGATTAATGCAAATTTGTCAAATATGAGATCCAGCCAAGGAAAATCATGTCATGCAAATGTGTTGAAGATTAAAAAACAAGGAAAACCTGAAGCACTTGCACATTCACATACAACGTTCAGAGTAGGCTAATTATCCCTGATTCTGTACCATAAATAAAACTCTACAATCTCACAAAAGGTGTGAATACAATCTATAACCCTTTAATTCTCTCCTAAGGAAAAGTGTGAAATCTTATCTGTAATAATATATACACACATTAAAAAAAATGGTTCTCACAACACCAAACACAAAACAAAGAATACAAACTGTGAAAAGACACACAGAGCAATACAGCTACACAAAACATTAACCATAACAATATTTGAGCAGGTGAACCACGCAGCAACAAATTTAAAGGTCTTCCAAGTAAATATTTATACATATTCACATAGAGTATAAATAAAATTTTAAAATCTACACTTATAAAATAAAATATGACTAGTATTAATAATATAAATTATTTACAAATTATGTCTAAAGTAAAACAAAATAAATAAAATAATTATTTATACTAACAAAACATTGACATATACATATGAAAAAAAATATAAAACTTAATAAATAAACAAAAACAAAAAAAAAACACATCCAATAAATAAATAAGTGCATGACCATGAATATTTTCATCCTTCCACATTATGCTGCCCATGACTAACAGTACCAATACTAACAGTAATCATTTACATATGCATCTAAAATTAAATATATCAAAAGTGTATAATCATTAATATTTTCAGCCCTCCACATTATAGTGGCCATGAGTAAAAATACATATAAAAAAAAAACAAAAAAACAATATGACAGCAATAAAAAAGTGCATGATTGTTTTCAGACCTCCTCATTACCCATGATCTCAAACAAGTCATAAATTCTGGAGTATTATTAGGAAAAGACAGGGGAATGGGCATTATTCCTTTTGAGATCATCCAAAACCAGTTCTTTTAGACGTAATAATGTATAAATAACTGTACAATGCCTTCCAGTGCTGAAGATCATCATTTAACCCTGTGGCTGAACAAACATGCGAGCCAAAGCACAACAAGCTCAGGGTTTGTTTGGATGTTGGTGGTCCTTTCTCTAATGAAACAAGAAAAGCGTTTTTGTTGAAGTATAATCTGCGACAGTCTTGATCATCACCATAATTACAGAGCTCTTTTGGCCCAAAGAAGGAGAGCACAAAAGACCTGTGTTAATTTGGCACAAATAACTCGATCCTGGCACACACATTTAAGCCCCTGTCACATTTCAAAAATGATAGGGTTAGAGCACACAATACACAAATTAAATAATGGACTGTACATCCACGGCCACCCAAGACTACAACTACAGAAATCCAGCCTTGAATGAGTACAAACTGTACCAGCATGCCCTTCCGATCTCCCCCACCCCTCTCCACCCGCTCACTGTTTTGCCTGTCTTCTTGCATTTGTTAAATCCTCATAAACTGTCCCAATAAAGGCAGCATCCAGCCCACCTACCTCGAGCGCCTCTTGTTGCTTTCATTCTCTCCCTGCACTCAAGTGGAAATAAATGTGTTTACCACCAGCAGGTCACACATGCTAATGAGCCACTGTTTGTTTTTGAGGAGGAATGGAATTCAGGATGAGATGGGAAAAAGGAGTGAAAAATTATAAAAGTGCCTGAATCCAAATACCTCCTCACGCTCCTAAAAATAAATGCTGTTTATTGACATCAGTGGTAATGAATCTAATGAATCTTTGGTCATTATAATATTATTTTGGTAAAAAAGAGACGACGCCAAATGCTAGGGAATTTTGCTACAAAAGCATTACAATTTCGAGAGTTGTGGTGCATAAACATACCAAACAATAATTTAGAGGACTCACTCCAGTATTTAAAAGCAGCTGTCACTCCCAAAAGTATGTGACCTAAGGAAAATATGTCGTTTTTTAAGAAAAGTTCTTTGGGGGACGTAAAATGCTTCTTATATGGCACTGCCGCGAAAGCTCCTTTTTGGAACCTTTATTTTTAAGAGTGAATCAAACACAAAAATACACAATTCTAAATAAATGGAAAGCTTTGGCCTTTGTGCTGACCCACATAAAGAAATGCCTTACTAAGGATCTTCATGAAAATGAGTCTAGGGATGTTTTTTTTTCTCTTGTTTCCAGGAATCGAGTGAGCACTCAGACTGTGGCAAACTATTGGTGATCCTGTCGTATCTGAGGTATATAACCAGGCTGACTGACTGCTGGCTAAACAACACATTGCTATTTTAGTTATTTTGCAAGTCATCGGTCATCTGGATATCAAAGGCTTGTAATCAACTGTTCCCCTCACAAATACAATCGCTGGGCCAACAATTATTATGTTGTAGGGATGCATAGTATTACACTTCAGACTGCATTACATTAATTGCAGTTTACTCTGCAAGAAGATGTGATTCATAACACTGGCATGATGACAACCCCTAGATAGAAAGTCCCTTCTAACCTAAAAAAGGCTTTATAAACATCGCTCTGGAACTAATTTAATATGATGTTATTAGTCCAATGTAATAAATTACAATTTATCCCACCTAATTATTTGTAGAGACTTGGCCAAGTTGTAATCTAAGTTAATTTGTGAGTCTGAGCAGCAGAGGGCGTCACAAAACAAATGTACAGCGTTCATCGCTGGATCAGAACAACTGCTTGATGATGCAACAGGATGTCAATTTGAGATGACATCTGACTTTAAATCAATCAGTCTGTCTGTCTGTCTGTCTATCTATATGTGACCCTGGACCACAAAACCAGTCTTAAGTGTAAATTTGAAAGCTGAATAAATAACTTACTATCCTAATGATTTTTTGCCATGAAAGAAAAATCGATAATTTTGACCCATGTGTATTTTAGGCTATTGCTACAAATATACCCCATATATGAGGTCCAGGGTCTCTCTCTCTCTCTCTCTCTCTCACACACACACACACACACACACACTTATATATACAGTACAGACCAAAAGTTTGGACACACCTTCTCATTCAAAGAGGTTTCTTTATTTTCATGACTATGAAAATTGTAGAGTCACACACAAGGCATCAAAACTATGAATTAACACATGTGGAATTATATACATAACAAAAAAGTGTGAAACAACTGAAAATATGTCATATTGTAGGTTCTTCAAAGTAGCCACCTTTTGCTTTGATTACTGCTTTGCACACTTTTGGCATTCTCTTGATGAGCTTCAAGAGGTAGTCACCTGAAATGTCTTGAAGGAGTTCCCCGAGAGATGCTCAGCACTTGTTGGCCCTTTTGCCTTCTGTCTGCGGTCCAGCTCACCCCTAAACCATCTGTACTGAGTTCAGGTCCGGTGACTGTGATCCATCACTCTCCTTCTTGGTCAAATAGCCCTTGATGCCTTCAGTGTGACTCTACAATTTTCATAGTCATGAAAATAAAGAAAACTCTTTGAATGAGAAGGTGTGTCCAAACTTTTTGTCTGTACTGTATATATATATATATATATATATATATATATATATATATATATATATATATATATATATATATATAAATGTTATGTTACAAATCTTTCTTTGTCAGAAGTGTTAACAGCTCAGTACCTTACACACATATTAATGGTGGTTCCCATAGATCGCATTGCAGACAGTCAGTCAGTTTAATATAGATCAGACGGCGGGTCAGCAGACTTTGGGCAGTCCATGGGTGTGTCGTCTGAGACTGAGGCTCTATTTGACAGCACTTTATACCTGAACACTCCCTGTAATGTATCTAAGCACACGGAAGGTCAAGTGAACCTGCTGTTGCTCCTCAGATCTCACGAAAAGCATCAGATCCACACAATCAGTGCATTGAGGTGCAATACTTGATTTGAAAGCAGCAGTGGGCTTGTGTAGGCCACACAGCACTGCTCAGTGGGACATGTGGGCTGTGTCTGATGTCCCTGCCACTGTGGTTCCTTGAACTTTGCGTCAATGCCATCGTCCACGAATCCAGCTCTAGTTTTGATATGTGCTAAATAAAGGAATTTGTTAGAGACATGACCTGCCGTATGCAGTAGTTTCTTTTAATGCCAAATAAGTCTACACCAACTCTTATACTTCTGTGACTTTCCCTATATGGATACATGGTATTGTCCACTTTTACTCTCTTCTGTTTGTCAGTCAGGCATGTGTGTGTTTGTGTGTTTTACCATTTGACTTTTATCTCACACATGAACTGAGAAGTCTTTTTACAAAAGATAGAGAACTGTTGCAAGATCTCTGTGCTCCTGCGCTGCTGCATGCATGGCTTTCCAGACCGAATGATTTAGCAAGTGGTCAATGGATGATATTGGTTTGGG
>NW_020529189.1:17500-33194 GCF_003368295.1 Carassius auratus
CTTAGAAGTTTTTAGAATTGCATGGAAAAACAGTATGTCCAGCTATAGACAGGCTCTAAAAACTGCTAGGGCAGAGCATATACACAAACTCATTGAAAATAACCAAAACAATCCAAGGTTTTTATTTAGCACAGTGGCTAAGTTAACAAATTACCAGACGCCACCTGATTCAAATATTCCACCAACGTTAAATAGTAATGACTTTATGAATTTCTTCACTGATAAAATAGATAACATTAGAAATACAATAGCGAATGTAGATTCTACAACATCTAACACTTCACATTCTAACCACTGGTCAGTGGCGCAATTGTTTAATGGAACAGCAAAATAGCACCAGGGATTGTTTGCGCCGGAACACGCCTCCTTTTTTGCGCTGAACCGCCCAGGGAGCGCAAGTTCATTCACTAGTTTAGCGACGTGCTTCTGTGGAGGGAAAAGCGCGCTTTGCGCAGGTGCAAAATAGGAATGACACATGCGTCGGTGTACAAAGTCAATTGCGCTGGGTGCAAGATAGGGCCCCTAGTCTAAAGTCAGTGGCACGTTGCGCGTTGTTCATTATACTATTTTAAGGGCGCATGCTTGACCATAATGTATAGCGTGCACAACGCGCATACACTTTGCTCATGTAATCTACACAGATGCAACAGTTATTTTTGCAAATCATAAATTGTTACACTAAAAAAATATTAACACATGAGATGACGGAAATCATTGTGGTGTGCCACGAAGATGTGAAAAAATAGGCATAAATCTAGCTTACAAATTATTCAGGCTAATTGTAGTAATTAAGGATCAGACCTGTTTGCCCAATAGTGGCAAGACATATATGTATATAAGGACATCTGACAAATTGGTTTGTCCGTCAAGAACCAGGAAAAAAAAATCGATGAAACAACTATTTTGGGTGGGTTTCTCCCATCCCCATACAACACAACTTCTCTGTCTTTCACTGCTCTTACAAGAACATCAGTCTCCTCGGCTGTGAACCGCTCCTGGCGTGCGCCTGGTAAATACGCCATAATAATAGCAATCCATAATGGAACTTGCGCACCTGCTTTTAAAGGGAATGTTGGATGACGCTGTGATTGGTTTATTTCACGTTACGCCCAAACCACACCTATGAATAATGAAGCTACTTCAGACCAACCCATTTTAGATTTGCGCCGGGCGCAAGAGCCATTTATCCCGCTGGGAAAATAGCAACAGCGCCGAGACCCGCCCACAAACTTAATTGCGCTTCGCGCTTTGACACTTGCGTTTCAGATCGTTAAAATAGGGCCCGTTATCTGTTTCTGATGCAGAAAAGCTAGTTCATGCATTCATGACCTCTAGACTGGACTATTGTAATGCACTTCTAGGTGGTTGTCCTGCTTCGTCAATAAACAAGCTACAGGTAGTCCAAAATGCAGCAGCTAGAGTCCTTACGAGGTCAAGAAAATATGATCATATTACCCCAATTTTACAGTCTCTGCACTGGCTACCTATTACAGTTTTTTTCAGTCGCTAACAAGCATTTGTCCAAGCAGTTGTCACATTTTCAAAACTCTAAACACAATTAGCACAGCATCTATCTATTGTGGCCATACCATTCACACATTTCATGTCGTTTTCACACAATATGGAGTCATTGAACACATTTCCACAATGCTTACATATTCTGAACAGACAAGCTATACCTCCCAACAAAATTATGGATCGTTTTTGTAGTATTTACAAATGTTAACACACAACATCCCACAATAGCAAAAACAATGTTCCAAACCTTAGATACAGTATAAAAACCTCTGCTTCTGCAATGATATCAGTTCAAAAACAATATATCTTAGCTGATTTATGTTGTGTAAATTGGGCCAACCACAACTGATTCCAATCTGGCTTAGACTCAATGGCAGGGCTTATTTTTTTAGACAATAAACTTATACAATAAAAGAAGGACTTTGAAGGTGATGTTTTTGGAAACAGAAACAGAAAAAGAGAAACACTGTAATGTATGGACGAGGAAGAGTAAGAGCAAGGGGCCCAGGGAGAAGAGCAGGAGCAGTGAGAGGAGCAGGAGCAGTGAGAGATGCAGTGAGAAGTGAGAGGAGCAGGAGCAGTGAGAGGAGCAGTGAGAGATGCAGTGAGAGGAGCATGAGCAGTGAGAGATGCAGTGAGAGGAGCAGGAGAAGTGAGAGGAGCAGTGAGAGGAGCAGTGAGAGGAGCAGGAGCAGTGAGAGATGCAGTGAGAGGAGCAGGAGAAGTGAGAGGAGCAGGAGAAGTGAGAGGAGCAGTGAGAGGAGCAGTGAGAGGAGCAGGATCAGTGAGAGGAGCAGGAGAAGTGAGAGGAGCAGGAGCAGTGAGAGGAGCAGTGAGAGGAGCAGTGAGAGGAGCAGGAGCAGTGAGAGGAGCAGTGAAAGGAGCAGGAGCAGTGAGAGGAGCAGTGAGAGGAGCAGGAGAAGTGAGAGGAGCAGGATCAGTGAGAGGAGCAGGAGAAGTGAGAGGAGCAGGAGCAGTGAGAGGAGCAGGAGCAGTGAGAGGAGCAGTGAAAGGAGCAGGAGCAGTGAGAGGAGCAGTGAGAGGAGCAGGAGAAGTGAGAGGAGCAGGAGCAGTGAGAGGAGCAGTGAGAGGAGCAGGATCAGTGAGAGGAGCAGGAGAAGTGAGAGGAGCAGGAGCAGTGAGAGGAGCAGTGAGAGGAGCAGTGAGAGGAGCAGGAGCAGTGAGAGGAGCAGTGAAAGGAGCAGGAGCAGTGAGAGGAGCAGTGAGAGGAGCAGGAGAAGTGAGAGGAGCAGGATCAGTGAGAGGAGCAGGAGAAGTGAGAGGAGCAGGAGCAGTGAGAGGAGCAGGAGCAGTGAGAGGAGCAGTGAAAGGAGCAGGAGCAGTGAGAGGAGCAGTGAGAGGAGCAGGAGAAGTGAGAGGAGCAGGAGCAGTGAGAGGAGCAGTGAAAGGAGCAGGAGCAGTGAGAGGAGCAGTGAGAGGAGCAGGAGAAGTGAGAGGAGCAGGATCAGTGAGAGGAGCAGGAGAAGTGAGAGGAGCAGGAGCAGTGAGAGGAGCAGTGAGAGGAGCAGGAGCAGTGAGAGGAGCAGTGAAAGGAGCAGGAGCAGTGAGAGGAGCAGTGAGAGGAGCAGGAGAAGTGAGAGGAGCAGGAGCAGTGAGAGGAGCAGGAGAAGTGAGAGGAGCAGGAGCAGTGATAGGAGCAGTGAGAGCAGCAGGAGCAGTGAGAGGAGCAGTGAGAGGAGCAAGAGCAGTGAGAGATGCAGTGAGAAGAGCAGGAAAAGTGAGAGGAGCAGGAGCAGTGAGAGATGCAGTGAGAGGAGCATGAGCAGTGAGAGATGCAGTGAGAGGAGCATGAGCAGTGAGAGGAGCAGTGAGAGGAGCAGTGAGAGGAGCAGGAGAAGTGAGAGAAGCAGGAGAAGTGAGAGGAGCAGGAGCAGTGAGAGGAGCAGGAGTAGTGAGAGGAGCAGTGAGAGGAGCAGTGAGAGGAGCAGTGAGAGGAGCAGGAGCAGTGAGAGGAGCAGTGAGAGGAGCAGTGAGAGGAGCAGTGAGAGGAGCAGGAGCAGTGCGAGGAGCAGTGAGAGGAGCAGGAGAAGTGAGAGAAGCAGGAGAAGTGAGAGAAGCAGGAGAAGTGAGAGGAGCAGGAGCAGTGAGAGGAGCAGGAGCAGTGAGAGGAGCAGGAGTAGTGAGAGGAGCAGTGAGAGGAGCAGTGAGAGGAGCAGGAGCAGTGAGAGGAGCAGTGAGAGGAGCAGTGAGAGGAGCAGGAGCAGTGAGAGGAGCAGGAGAAGTGAGAGGAACAGGAGCAGTGAGAGGAGCAGTGAGAGTAGCAGGAGCAGTGAGAGGAGCAGGAGCAGTGAGAGATTGTTTTTACAGACCCCCTTTTTATCTGGGCTTTTTGCTGTTGTTGTTTTATGTTCAGAATGCTCTTATGTGTTTCATTGATATTTTGTTCACTGTAAGCAATACTGTCGAGCCTGTTCTGTTCTATCATACCGTGTTTCTACTGTACTGCCTGCTGCAGTAAACAGTAAAGGGAAAAATAGCTTTTTACTGGAATGCTTTTGAATGTGAACATTACTGTACATTTGGACATACAGTTCCAAACCAATAAATTTAGTGTAAAACAGTGAATTGCATGTTTTGCATGCAAATACCTGTAAAACTGAAACATAAAAGTCAATGCAGTTTTAGTAATGTCAACAATAGCCAGTATTTTGAAACCTGGTGTACTTTGATTGACTGTATGTACCTTGTGAGGTGAAAACAAGTGTTATTCTTTGACAGAATAATTTGATTTTGAGTCAGATTTCCAGTGTTTTGGTAAAGTTGGTGTGTGCAGATAAAGATGTGTTCTATTTTGAAATGAAGATTTAGTATATATTTAACAAAATGTGTTTTTGAGAAGAAAATTATCCATTTGGCCAATTGTGTTTTGTAGGTGTTAGTCTGTGTTAAGAGTTTAGAAAAAGTATCTGAAGTATGGTTAAGCGCTTGTTAGCGATTGAAAAAAACTGTAAGTTCCGTATCAGTTACAAATTATCATTACTTACCTATAAGGCCCTAAATGGTTTAGCTCCAGCGTACCTAACTAGCCTTCTACCACGTTACAACCCATCACGCACCCTAAGGTCACTTTTGGTAGTTCCTAGGATAGCAAAGTCCACTAAAGGAGGTAGAGCTTTCTCACATTTGGCTCCCAAACTCTGGAATAGCCTTCCTGATAATGTTCGGGGTTCAGACACACTCTCTCTGTTTAAATCTAGATTAAAAACACATCTCTTTCGCCAAGCATTCGAATAATGTATCTTTTAACTGTGAGTGTAGTTGCATCTGATCAAAGGTGCATTTTTATTCATTAGCTTGGGTTAAACTAATTTTACTTTGTTGGATCAGCAGCTATGCTAATGATGTCTCTATGTGTTTCTCTGTTTCTGCTGGATCTTCATCCCGTGGTAACTAGGATTTACACAAGCTCCAGTCTGGTTCCAGAACACCTGAGAAGAGATGATGCTGACCCTCAGAGGACCTCAGATGATGCTACCTTGAATCAACAAACAGAACTAACAATTATTGCTAAATGTGTGACTGAATCATATAATAACTTAATTATTAATATTGATAGTTCATCGTCTAGCTGACTACGTCTTTTATTATTATTATTTTAATTTTTTCTAAAATCCTGTCAAATGTGCACAAACTACTAGCTACTACTTAATATTGTAGAAACATAATTTTCTGTAAAGTTGCTTTGTAACGATTTGTTTTGTAAAAAGCGCTATACAAATAAACTTGAATTGAATATATATATATATATATATATATATATATATATATATATATATATATATATATACACATACACACACACACATATATATATATATATATATACACATACACACACACACACACATATATATATATATATATATATATATATATATATATATATATATATACACACATACATACACACACACATATATATATATATATATACAGTATTGTTCAAAATAATAGCAGTACAATGTGACTAACCAGAATAATCAAGGTTTTTCGTATATTTTTTTATTGCTACGTGGCAAACAAGTTAGTTGAATTAGTTGAAAGGGGTGTGTTCAAAAAAATAGCAGTGTGGCATTCAATCACTGAGGTCATCAATTTTGTGAAGAAACAGGTGTGAATCAGGTGGCCCCTATTTAAGGATGAAGCCAACACTTGTTGAACATGCATTTGAAAGCTGAGGAAAATGGGTCGTTCAAGACATTGTTCAGAAGAACAGCGTACTTTGATTAAAAAGTTGATTAGAGAGGGGAAAACCTATAAAGAGGTGCAAAAAATGATAGGCTGTTCAGCTAAAATGATCTCCAATGCCTTAAAATGGAGAGCAAAACCAGAGAGACGTGGAAGAAAACGGAAGACAACCATCAAAATGGATAGAAGAATAACCAGAATGGCAAAGGCTCAGCCAATGATCACCTCCAGGATGATCAAAGACAGTCTGGAGTTACCTGTAAGTACTGTGACAGTTAGAAGACGTCTGTGTGAAGCTAATCTATTTTCAAGAATCCCCCGCAAAGTCCCTCTGTTAAAAAAAAAGGCATGTGCAGAAGAGGTTACAATTTGCCAAAGAACACATCAACTGGCCTAAAGAGAAATGGAGGAACATTTTGTGGACTGATGAGAGTAAAATTGTTCTTTTTGGGTCCAAGGGCCACAGGCAGTTTGTGAGACGACCCCCAAACTCTGAATTCAAGCCACAGTACACAGTGAAGACAGTGAAGCATGGAGGTGCAAGCATCATGATATGGGCATGTTTCTCCTACTATGGTGTTGGGCCTATTTATCGCATACCAGGGATCATGGATCAGTTTGCATATGTTAAAATACTTGAAGAGGTCATGTTGCCCTATGCTGAAGAGGACATGCCCTTGAAATGGTTGTTTCAACAAGACAATGACCCAAAACACACTAGTAAACGGGCAAAGTCTTGGTTCCAAACCAACAAAATTAATGTTATGGAGTGGCCAGCCCAATCTCCAGACCTTAATCCAATTGAGAACTGTTTCTTCACAAAATTGATGACCTCAGTGATTGAATGCCACACTGCTATTTTTTTGAACACACCCCTTTCAACTAATTCAATTAATTGCCCAATTGCACAGCCTTAAGAGCGTGCATATCATGAATGCTGGGTCTCATTTGTTTTCTGAGAATCTACTGAACCTACTGGTAACTTGTTTGCCACGTAGCAATAAAAAATATACTAAAAACCTTGATTATTCTGGTTAGTCACATTGTACTGCTATTATTTTGAACAATACTGTATATATACATACACACACACACACACACACATATATATATATATAAATATATATATATATATATATATATATATATATATATATATATATATATATATATATATATATTTTTTTTTTTTTTTAGCTTTTCTGTTTTTTAACAGAAAATGTCATCATTGATGGAACGGCCATGACATGATATTTGGGCCAACAAAGAGGATGTCAACGTATCTCATCACGTTTGTTGTCAGTGATTTTACGTACATCAATGCTAAAGACAAGAAGGTAGTTTTGGTAGCACCTCCACACCCATTTAAATGGGTGGAATGATCTGTGGCTGAACGAAGGGTTCACTTCATACGTGGAATATCTGGGCGCCGATTATGCTTAGCCCACCTGGAACATGGTTAGAACATCACTCAAGAACATTTTAGAACATTTCCTCCCGAAAGGAAGAAGAGGGCAACACACCCTCAGAAATTAGCGAAATGTTACAACACAATTTCCTACAGCAAGGTACAAAAAATACAGGGATCTGCGGTGCTTAAAATGCTCTCTGAATTCCTGACAGAGCCTGTGTTTGCCAAAGGACTCAGTGTAAGTTTTACTGTACTCTCATGTTTTTGAACAAGTATAAGAATTCATGCTGCTTTCAAGTTGAATTTCACGACCAATTGTGTTGTTCTCTACCACAGAACCATCTGAAGCAGGAAGCTCAGTGCATTCCGATCTCGGGGAATATCTTCAAAAGGTTTAACTGCTTGAGTTTAACTGCTTTATAGATTTGTGGTAAAGCTGGGCAGTTGCAAGTTATTAAGTTTGAATTGCATGACAAAAAAATAAATAAATCGCAATTGCATGTTATAAAATCAGAATTGCAAGATATAAATTCGCAATTGTAAGAAAATTGTGTTATCCCTCAGAATTGGACTTTATAACTCACAAATGTGAGTTACATCTCGCAATTCTGACTTTTCGATCAGATTTGCATGATTAAAACTCGCAACTGCAAGAAAAAAACTCCAGAATTACAAGACATAAACTTGCAATTGCAAGAAAAAATGTTGCGGAGATACATGCGCAACTTTTTTTCTTGCAGTCAGAACTGCGAGTTTATATCTTTCAATTCTGATTTTTTTTTTTGCAATTGCAAGTTTATATCGCACGATAAAAATAAATGTCAGAATTGCAAGATGTAAACTCACTATTGTGAGATTGTAAAAAAAAATAAAAAATTATTCCATAAATCAGTAAAACATTCTGGAAAAAATCAAGATGTAATTTCTTTGCCATGTTGCCCAGCCCTATATGTGGTGTAGTACACGCTGTAAGACATGCTGGAGCTTGGTGTTTTGCTGGTTTTCACGTCTCAGCCAGGCAGTAGATCAAACTCCAGGCGTGAAATTGCCGTGAAGTGTTCACGAGATCATGAACCACTTGATCCTACAGATGGTTTTCCCAGTAGTCACTACTGACACTCAAACAGGGAACGTCATCCCAAAGCACTTTCTACTGGAACCAGAAGCAGTGGTGGATAGGAAATCTGAATTCAAGTATGTTGTCAAACATCATCATTGTGATTTGACATTTGAAAGCCCTTCTTATAAGTTATGAATGGTTTGTGCTCATCAAATGGATGAAGAAAGTTCAGGAGCTTCTACAGAAATCAGGTACGTTACAACATCTAAATGTTCATTCTTTATACTTTAGATTTACCTCATGGTCTTGCAACAGGTCTTACTCACTCGCAGGTCACTTGTTTCTTTTAGTTATGGATCTCTGGACTCCGGCACAATAGTTATTAATAGTTATCACAAATCTTACTTGTTATTCCACAGGGAACGTTTTTCCCTCCCAGTCCGTCCCTTCCTGTTAGTGAGTGAATTGAGTTAGTGCTTTGCTATGAGTCTAAATTAGTGAATCATAATCAAGGGAATTTTTAGGAGTGTGGATGTATCCAGTAAATAAAAACAATTGAACAGGACATAAAAAGTCATAGAAATTCACTGGTAAAAAAAATGTGAATAACTGTATTCATATATAACTGCATTTTTTCCAGAGCATCCATTATAAACATTACACTCGCTTTGAGAACAACTAAATATCTCATGCATGCGCAGGAATACATTCCATGGGAGGCAGCGCTTTTTTATTTTTTCCAGTTGTTCGATCGCAGTGAAGTTTATGGTGCAATGCAGGTTGCAGGTAAATCTCATTTTTATAATTAAACATGAAGTAAAAAAAGATGCATTACATACAGGCTAATCTTAAGAAACAAGTCAAACCACTTTTTTAATATTTAGGGACTATCAGCTCAAACTGGACAGCAGTTCCTTCTGACCACACTGTTCAATAAGGACACATTTTTCATATGTCACGTTTCCCAGACTCAATTTGATTTATTAGATAAAGTTATATTTTAAAATAAGCCGTTTTCTTTTTATCCTCAGGTTCACACAATGTCAATACCGGCATGGAGGGTTGCAGAGAACTAACTAGGGGTTACCTTATGAAAAATAAGTTTATCCAAGTGTGCTATTAGTATACTTCTTTAAAACTAAAAATAGGAAAGTATGCTTTTAGTTTACTTTGTATGTACTTCTCAGAAGTGGGCTTTATGTACACCTCATAAATATACTTAAAATTACATTTAAGTATACTTGACTTATATTTACAAAAAGTCTAAATATATTTGAGCTATACTCCTAGAATCTGTGTTTTCAGTATTATACAGTAGAGGGCGCTAGTACACATCTTCTGCACAGAATTTCCAAAAAAACACAAGTGAGGAAAAAAAAGAAACAACAGATACTAACACATGTAACACGACATCTGACATGTTATGACAACGTTATTGAATAAAATGCCTGATGAAGAGGTAATAATTAAGTCAAGCTTTGGGGTGTTGTTCGACTCCATATATGTTTTGATTATCATTCTGAATCCAATTCATTGCCTTTTTTCAGCTTTTAATTAGTAAACTATCCATAAACCTGTAAGTTCACGTTTATTATAATTGCAGTACAAACTATAAACACAAAGGTAAACTAGCTGTGTACTGAAAGTTTACTACTGTTACACTTAAAAGTATACTTTTATATATTAGAAAGTGGGCCAATTTTGTCCCAAGGAGTACTGAAATAGTACACTTACAGGTATACTACTGGAACACTGATATTTGTATATCTGGTAAATAAAGTATATTTAAAAATATACTTGAACTTTATTTAAGTATACTTAATAAAATAAACTTGAAGTACTGTACTGTATATTACTTTTTGGTAAGGGTTGGTTAAAAAAAATGGATGCAATATCCTCCTAACAAAGTGTGAGTGCAAACCTCAGAGGACATTACCTCGTTTCCTTTGAGCATGATTGCATGTCATGTCCTAGAAGCAATTTAGACATCTTATACCACCAGTTCTTCAAAGTGGTGTATTGTACAATATGTGTTGTGTTTTTGTGAAGTTTCAAGCGCTTGACATTCAAAATCAGTGGAGGAAATTAAACTTAGTTTTACACAGTAAACTAAAAATTTCATTATTACCTGATTTTAAAGAAAAGTTTATAATTCTTTAAGTCAGAGTGTGCTAAGGTTCATCTCATCTCACAACTCATTTTACTTCCATAGTGTGATGCTGCAGAGTGAAACAAGATATTCAATGAGAAAACATGTGATTGGTGAGTGTAAAAAGTGAGTGTTACATACCAGAACGGAGGCAGGCGATTGGAAGAGAGGGGTTGAAAAGTGCAATTCATAACACCATCTTAAAGCAAAGTACTTTCATACTTATAGCAAATTATTACATTTTTATAAAAGTTTACAAAATGTAAACATTTTAATATAGTGCACCATTACTGTGAACAATTAGAATAAACACCTTTAACATTCTGATACACCTCTCTGATGCAAAATGAAAATATTACAAATTGAAAATATGCATTTTGCACATTGCATGTACTTTACAGTAGAAAAGTTTCGGTTTAGTAATATTTAAAAAAGAATAATCATTTTTTTCAGAAGCGATCCATTAAAAAGACCAAAAGTGACACTAAAAACACATATAAAAAGATTTATATTTCAAATAAACACTGTTCTTTCAAACTTTCTATTAATCAAAAAACGTATAAGTAAAATAAATAAATCATAAAAAATAAATAAGAATCACTTCAAATAAGTGTGTTCCTTTTTAAACTTCCTATACATCAAAATATTCCATAAAAATAAATAAATAAGAATAATTTCAAATAAATGTTTCTTTTTAAACTTTCTATAAATCCAAAAATTCCAGAACAGTAAATCAATAAGAATAACAAGAAATGTTTCTTTAGCAGCAAAACATATTAGAATGATTTCTGAAGGATCATGTGACACTGAAGACTGCAGTGCAGGTTTACATCACAGAAATAAATTATATTAAAAAAACGAAAAAGAAAGAAAATTCAATATTTAATAGTAAAATATTTCACACTTTTGGAGCTCAGGAAATATTTTTACTGTATTTTTGATCAAATAAATGAATAATGAAAGTCAACTGTGTTCAGGATTCATCCTAACCTGAGGCTGACGGTGTACTGTGACGCCATCGCTGCAGGCGGAGCAGAAGAGAGGAACTTCAGCTGACAGATGTTCCAGAAGGACACAGTCACAGCTGAAGCTCTCAATCTGAGATCGGCTGTGCCCTGGTTACTGAACAGGTAGCTCTGGGAAAGCATGAGGTGCAAACACGTATTGTCTGGAATGAAGGAATGTAAAAATGTCAGCTTTTGAATGACAAACACATTTTTGGGAGTTATACCTAATAAACCTGAACAGAACTTGTCACGTCATGTTCTGATATTTTTAAGCATCCTACAGCATCTGATTGTCACTGAATGTAATTTCCAGTTTTATAATATAATAACACAAATATTTTAACACTTTTTTTTCAAATAGTAATACTGCTTAATATTCATATGTTTATTATGCATTATGCTTTTATATGTATTACAATAAAAGATTATGGAAAAAAAATGTTATGGACTTTTTTAAATTATACTTTTTAAGAGAATACATTTTTTACTTTAAGCCCCACTAAACAAATATCAAAATTCATTTTAATTCAGAAATTAGAAACATGTTTATTATATAAAACTGGGTGTACAAGTCATCTGTCGGAAATGCATTTCTAATAAGTCTGTGCACATGCATTTTAGTACTTTAGGAACTGTGAATTATAACTTAAATTGTTTCATGTTTTAATAAGGTACCTGGAATATACTATGAACCTAGAAAAGATACGCAAACAGGACACCTCTTCTACCATTGGGTACATTGGCAGTAATATTATAGGCCAACCTTTGACGTGGGACTTTGTCAGGACAAGCTGGGACTATTTCTTCAAATTGTAAGTATGCCAGACACCATAAAGAGAAATACTTTTAGAGATAATACTAGAGATAATACTTTTGGTATTATTCAGCAGGTACGGTACTGGACCATTCACTTTCTCCGGATTGATTCAAGACGTGCTCTGCACACCATTTGAACTCAGTCAGGTACATGACCTTTGACCTTAGAACCACTCTGCAAACTATTGCATGCACTGTGAGAGGCTTATGAGACATAACTTGACTTAAGTGTCATATCCTTGCTGTCTTTGTTCAGTCTAAACATTTTCAAAAGGACAACGCTGAGACCAGATTCGAATCAGGAACTCAAGCGTTGCAGCAGGCCATGATTACATGAACAAGGAGGCGGTTCTGCAGTGGTTTCTCTCAGGATCAGCGTAAAACTCACATCTCTGTGAGTAATTCAGTCATTTTAACTGGAAGTTCAAAAACAATCATTCTGTCACCACTTACCCACCCTCAAGTCATTCAAATCCAGATGATTTTCTTACTTCTGATGCTTCTTCCAGCCTCATGTGAATTCATTATCCTGTAACCTGATAAATGGATGCTAACAGTATTTTGTCAGGTTGTTTTTACCCAAGGTGCATTCGTAACAAAAGGACAGCCCTCCTGGAGAAACCTGAGAAATGTATTACTCAAGGACACATCAGTGCTCTGATATTTACATAAAAGACTTTACTAAATACACTGACAGTGGATCCCTCAGCACTGAATAAACAGGGAACCCGTTTCAGAACTTGTGTATAATTAGTGGTCAAGCATCACTATTATTATCATTATCGCTCATATTCAGTGCTCATATTCAGTAATTTGCTCTTATTGAATGCATCCTGCAATTTTGATAATATGTAAAAGTATAAGCATACACAACCATTCAAATATTTGGGGTCAGTATTTTTAATTGAATGAGTGAATTTAATTGATCACAAGTTACAGTGAAGACATTTATACTGTAAATTCACATATCTACTGTTCTTTTGAACTTTTCTATTCAGTGAAGAACCTTTAAAAAAAATGTCTCCACAAAAATATTAAGCAGGACGATTTCAACATTGATAATAATAAGAAATGTTACCTGAGCCGCTAAAAATTCAGCTTTTCCATCACTGGAATAAATAACATTTTAAAATATATTTGTTACGTTCATGAACTTTCTGTTCCCTTATTTGGTCACCTTCCTCCTTGTTTTGGTTAATTGATTATTCCCCACCTGTCTCTAGTCCCCTCATTACCTTCTGTGTGCTTAAATACACTGTCTGTTTAGTTCTTCTTCGTCCGTGATTGAATGTGCATCTGAATGTCAATGTATCTGTGAATGTCTATGTTAATGCTGAATGTAATATAGTATATTGTCTGTTAGTCTCCTTCGTCATCCAGTAAACTCCTCATTTTGATCACTATCCTCCTCTAGCACTTTGTCTTTCGTTTAGCACTACCCTCACTTGTAACAATATTATAATAGAAAATAGCTTAAAAAAAAAAAATTTGCGATAGTATTTTCACAATATTACTGTTTTTCCGATCAAATTAATGTAGCCTCCGTGAGCATAAGAGACTTTTTACTGACCACAAACGTTTCAATGGTTTTTAAGGCCATTTTTGATATTTCGAAATCATAATTTCGAGCTGTGTAGTTTGGTCAGCCATATTTTTAGTGTGCATCTTCCTCTTTTCTGAAAGAGCTTATACAATTGCAATAAAGACACCTAACTTCAAAATATGTTAAAGGATGCTGCTTGACATCCGCTGAGTCTTTTTCCTTTGATAACCACTGTCTTAACCACATGAAAGCAAGGTGGCTGTTTCATAGCATTTAAAATATTAACTTGGAATGGGGCATAAAGCGATTTCAAGAACTCAAGAATAATGTACTGTAATTACTCTGAAACGATCACAAATAAGCCCTTTGACCAAGTTTAACTTGGCAAACAAAAAGTCTCATGCAAAGTCAAAATCAAAAGTAAAATCTAAAGACATACAGTATTTGCCATTGTTTTGTTGATTTGAAAAATGAGAACTATGCAAACAATTTCGGGCTTGACTAACGGTTTTCTGCAGAAGTGGCACGGACACAACCACAAGCATGATTCATCACAGTCACCACTATTAATCACACGCACTTCATGACTGTCTGCACAGACTTGATCCTGTCCTGGCCCCATCATTAACTCCTGGGACTTCATTTCAACTCTGCGGTCATGGGGAAAGGCTTTTATATCAGTAGGCCTTTAGGGTTTGTGCTATTAGGGTTGGGCGTTGTGTCCGTCCTCACCATTTTTTCTTTGTCAGTGGTCTATACTAAAGAGAAACGGAGAAAACGAAGTAAAGTCCACAAATGGGACCCAAGCGGTGACGACTGCAGCTCCCTACAGCACCCCAGCTCCATCGAACGAGCCCTGGGACAAGTACAGACTGCCTGACACTCTTCTTCTAAATACTACAACGTGACGCTTTGGCCACGGTTGGTGCCGGACGAGCATGGAATGTACATTTTCAATGGGAAATCTGGAGTTGCATTCACGTGCGTCAAGGAAACCAACCTGATCATTATTCATTCCAATAAGCTGAACTTGACCTTGACCTCGGAGAAGCACCATGCCAGGCTGTCGGGTTTGGGAGGGACAAGCGCTCCGGGCATTCTGAAAACCTGGTTTTCAAACACAAACACAGTTCATGGTGATTCAGCTGAAAGAAAAACTACAAGTTGGAAAATCTTATTGGCTCTACATGGAATTCCATGGAGAGCTGTCAGATGATCTAGAAGGATTTTACAAAAGCCAATACACAGAAAATGGTGTAAAAAAGTAAGACGTAACTTTTATTACTGCTGACATTAATTGAATAAGAAAGGGTTGAAAAGTAAATTCTTATAATACTAACTAATTAAATGAGAAACCATAATACAAACTTAATTCATTTTATGAATGTAAAATAATACATGATACCATTTATAATTAATTATGTATTATTTAAGTGGGGTAGTTTACTAACACTTTATGTACAAAATAACTTAGCTTATTTATTGTTTACTTATGTATAGGTATTTAGATCCTGCAACCAGTTAAAAAAACTGTATGTTTTTTCCCACAAATTTGAATAATCTTTTAGATTTAAGCTCTACTGTGGTGTACAAATGTTTTATGTATCTCAATACAAAACTGAATGTATATATATTATATATATATATATATATATATATATATATATATATATATATATATATATATTATATATGAAGCTTTAAAAGTTTTGCAAGAATTATAAAAACACACCATAAGAAACTTCTGTAACATTTTTATAATTATTATTATAATTTTATTTTAATTCATTCATAAGTTTGTTATAATTATTGAAGATTTGATATAAGCATCTGCTAAATGCAAAATGTAAATTAATTACTAGGCGTTCTGGATGGTTCCCTTTGTTCCACTGAATTTTGAACAAAACATTTATGAAACAAAAAACATTTAGCTAGGGGAAGTCATGGCTCGAGTATCAGTTCCGGCAAGGATTGTAGGTGG
>NW_020529190.1:0-29015 GCF_003368295.1 Carassius auratus
TTTTTTTTCCAGCTGTGAAACGATGCAAACTGTCCTGTTGATCTTCCTCTTCAATGTCACGGAGTACTTCTCTTTCTCTTTTTTTAACACCAGGTCTAAGGTAAAAAAAAAAAAAAAAAAAAGTTATCCCCAGTTTACACAATACAACAAACATCAAAACATAGCTGACTTTCTTTAGTTCATGTCCTAAGAATCTTTAAGCTGGCAATTAAACACTTTATTAAAAAAAAGAACACCCAAGAGATATAGTTCTCTGTAGACTTCTCAATTAGGAATACTAAATAATCAATCACTGGTTCATTAATGGAGAAAAAAATTTATACAAGGAAACTAACTCAGTGAAATGGTCAAAAAAATATTAATGATACGCGCACGAGCAAGACATTTCAATTAGTTGTTGTGCTTTGGGGAAAGCAAAAATTTAGTGTAGTGTTAGTTCTGGCAGTTCATTTTAGTCAATCTCACATCAGCTGACTCTCAGCTGATCCCCATCAAACCTTTAGGATACAACCCCTACCTAGGCATCCATATATAAGGTCCTTCAGTATTATCAGCATTTGTCACATTGCTCAATGGCTAATTACCGTATTTTCCGGACTATAAGTCACACTTTTTTCATAGTTTGGCTGGTCCTGCGACTTATAGTCAGGTGCAACTTATTTATCAAGATTAATTTGACATGAACAAAGAGAAATGTACTAACAGAAAACATTACCGTCAACCACCGCGAGAGGGCGCTCTATGCTGCCAGAGATGGCTGCTCAGTGCTCCTGTAGTCTACACTGGGCATCATAAAGCGCCCTCTCGCGGCTGTAGACGGCAATGTTTTCTCTTGGTTCTTGGGTCTAAATAAATGCGACTTATAGTCTGGGTGCGACTTATGTTTTCTTCCTCGTCATGACGTATTTTTGGACTGATGTGACTTATACTCAGGTGCGACTTATAGTGCAAAAAAATACGGTAGGCAAAAACACCATCATCATTTGGAATCAGAAATTTATTGAGTGGAATTAATTTCCCCAATGGACTCATCTCCGATTAGGGATGTAACAGTTTGAACATTTCTTATCACGATTATAGTGACCAAAATTATCACGGTTATCAGTATTATCACGGTATTGTTACAATGTGCTGGAGATGTTTAAAAAGAGCATAATCACTTACTAATCACTAAAAAGCAACAAGAAACAAATAAAATGACTTTTTGTTTGCATTATCACTAAAACAATATCTTTACCAATGATGTCCGGATTTTAAATGACTACTTGACTGACAACAATTTAATAACATTCAAGATTTTAAGATATCTAATGTAAATGTTCAAATAAAGCGTTGAAAAAGTTCCAGCCTTTAAATAAAGAAAAGATGTCAAAATGATAATTGCCTAAAAAACCTCTGTGATCACAAAAACACTTCCATTAGGCTAGCTGTCCTCAATTCCAGTCCTCAAGCCCCCAGTTCTGCATTTCACACGTCTCTCGTTAACACACCTGATTCAGATCATCAGCTCGTCAGAAGTGAGCTCCATGCATTTTGGCCGCAACAAACGATTATTTTGATAATCGATTAATCGTTAGATTAATTGTTGATTGTTTCGCTGATTAATAAAAATAATTTGATTGATTATTCAGCTTTTGCAATTAGTTAAAATACTGTTATAAATAAGAGATAGTCTAATCACTTAGTATTATTATATTATAATATTATATAATTACAATGAATTTAGACAAATAAATATTATTTGACAAAATGAGATGACACAGAATCCTTCTTATTTACCATTTAATTACTATATGAAAATTAACTGAAAGTAGTAAGTATTCTATAGCTTCTGTCAAGATGATTTATGACTTTGACCTTTTGACAGGTTGAACTTCCGGTAACTTTATGATGGATGGGCGGAACAAATGAGGTCACACAATCCTTCAGAAATCCTTTTAACAATCTTATTTTCTACCAAATAAACCCCATTTATTATCATCATCATTATTATTATTATTATTATTAATGTTGAAAAGAGCTGATAATATTTTTCAGGTTTTTTTAGGGGGAATAAATCGAAAGAACTGCATTGTTTTTACATTTGTTAGAGTTATCTCTATTTGTCACATTTATATTATTTACATCAAGCTTTTGAATGGTATAGTATTGTATATTGTTATTGAAACTTCATAATGTTTCACTTGATTATACGTTTAGTCAGGAATTATAGTTTGGAAAAAGTCTAACTAGTAAAATGTTTACACTTTATGTGAAAACTAGTACAAATAAATAAAAAGAGACTTACTCATGTTTATGATCTCTGCTGAATAAAGTGCTTCATTCTTTTTTCTGAGGAAATCCATTTCTCAAATCCTCAACCACATCACATCTTTTTGGGGTGAATTATGTCTTAGTCCTCTCATCGCGAAGCAAACAGTAAAATAAAATAAAAACTTGAAGAACAGTCTCAATGCCTTTTCTTCTGTGTGGGCGTATTCAAGCTGCACGCTTCAGTTTGAATCTGAATAGCGCGTTAAGCGCGGGGGCGTGGTCACATTAGATATAATGAGCGGAGATATGAAAAACAGACATTGCGTTGTTTTCATATGGATTACTTTATCTCAGAATATTTGTTTTCGGCAGCACTTGTTTATTTTAAAAGTAGACATTCCAGGCTTTCTATAGATATCTCTCTCATGTCTCTTCTTTGAGTATTCACGGAGTTACAGTTCATTTTAATGAAATGTTTGTACATGACGATCAGCGGAGACAAAGACTGTAGACAGCGCACCTTGTTTGTTATCTTTATTTTATAAGTGCACAAAGGTTCTTTGTTATTATGTCTGTATCCAAAAAAAATAGACCCTTTACAGATTCGATTGATGTATTGCTCTTATCTGTACGATTAAAACTGAGAGTGTAATTTAAGTTCTTTTCGGGGTTATCAGGAGAAAATGACTCAAAACGCATATATGCGTTAATCGACTCAAAAGGGTTAAAATCCATGATGATCCAGTGTTTTTAAAATCCACGACGATCCAGTGGTTTTTTTTAAAAAATGGTTCAGATCCGTCGAAGCCTTATTATTTGAAAAATTAGAGAGTGCGTCAGTTTCAGACAAAGCCGTTTCTGTCAGTCTACATAGATACTGACAGATACTCCATCGACCGCGCTGTAAAACCCTTGTTCGCAGATCATAAGAAAACCTGCGATAACTGCAGAGTTTATGAGGTCAGCCGCTCACAGGGGATAAAGACTAGCCGTAGTCACGAGGAAGTAGCGGTGGATCTTCTGTACATTCAACCAAAAAATGGGTTGTGGGTGTTGCGCTCAAAAAGCGGAGGAGGGTGAAGGGCCCTGGTTAGGGGTTTGACCTGCGAGAAATATGAAGAAACAAACTTGTATCTGATATAAACTAGGATAGTATAATGATATGACGTAAAAGATATTTTATGAAATCGAACAGATTCACAGAGATATCACTGCGTATGAACAAAGAGGTTGAGGGCCAAAACTAGAAAACAATCCGCGAGGCCTAGGAATAACGCTTAGTTGGTGAAAATAAGATAAGAATGCGAAAGTCCGTTTAAACAAATTTAAACAGAAAGAATGAGCAGAGTCCTGGAAGCGTACGATTGTACTTGTTTAGATTAGATTCAACTTTATTGTCATTATGCAGAGTACAAGTACAGAGCTAATGAAATGCAGTTAGCATCTAACCAGAAGTGCAAGAATATAGTGTTTTATATACATAAAAGTGCAGAGTAAGTAAAGCTATACAGAATATACAGTGTAGTTGCTATATACGATATTGATCAGAGTATATACACAGAATATAAATATGAATGCAATGTAGGGATCGTATGTACATGATGAACCGAGCAATGAAGGATTATATATACATTATGAACAGCAGGAACGTGAGAACGGCGGTAATACAGTCGAATGAGTGTGCAAAAGTATTGTTGAACGATGTATTATATGCAAAAACAGTAGTGCAGTGATATTTTTTGTAGAAATAGTTTACTGTGCTTGTACATTAACAACTTTAGACAGTTTATGGTGTAATAGCTTTAACCATGTGCAGTTTCTTAGCGTAATGCAATGAGAAAGTGTGTGGTTTACAGTTCGCTCTAGCGTCCGTTAAACACGGCGAAGTCAAGAAATCTCGCAATTTTGGGGCGAAAGCGTTAGAACAAAACATTTGTCAATGCGGTGTTAGGCTATATTGAACTCACGGTCATTATAAAGTTTTGTATGTTTATTTTCATTTCAACATATTAATGAACGCTGTTACAGATTTTGTCTTAGTAACGCGTAATAAGACAGTTTTTGTTAAAAGATAAAGATATGGGCTGTTTGAGTAACACCGTCGTCTCCGATGCTCGAAGTTGTCACCGCTTACAGGCACCCCACTAACCTAAACCTGTAACTCCATCATAATTGTTTAAAATAACTATAAACTTCATGCGTGACGCTTATGTAACTGACTAAAACTAATATGTATGCTAAACAAAATATTTGTGGTGGTGAAAAAAATGAAGTGAATTAATAGATGTCAGAAACTGCTCGCCTCGCGGTTTTCTTAAAGAAGAGCGGGTTATTTAGACGTGACAGCGCGGTTCCAGTCGTAGCGCGGTTTCCGGATCAGACCTTAAGCACGACGAATGACTAAAACGGTCAAAATCATCCCGCCTCTCACTTAAATGAACGACTTATCAACAGCGGTTTATTTATTGAAGTACTGTTTAGAGACGCATACGATGAAAATACCACATCCATGACATCCATGACTTTTAATGTCTAACTTTAGTGTAGTAGATGGGTTTGTATTAAGTATAAGAGTCATAACAGAAGATGGTAAGGCTCATTTTAAAAGTCGAGGTAGTGGCTATTATTTGTCATTGTGACACAGGTAGACCAGAAAAAGCTCTAAAGTGCATCACAATCTCAGTTTAAACACTCTCTTGACAATCATTTAATCATCTTGTACTCTATTTTGTTCATGTTTTTGTCTGTTTGGCCAAACTCTGAGAATAGTCTTTATCTAAAAAACAATGAAAAAGATACACGGCTGTTGGGCCGGATCAACATTAAAAGTTTTCACAATAGTTTAGAAGAGTGGATTTCACTATTAGGTAATTGTTATTCTGATACACATTTCCTGTATAAAAGAGTATGTCTATAACCTTTTCAGGTGAATGTAGTGCAATCTTATGGATCTTAAACGTAATCACGTTACAACGAGATGACATAGTTCCTCTAGCAAATCCGTCAAAAGTGGACAAAAGCAGAAAAATCTCAGCACACGGCAGATGATAATGCTTATGACCGAAGGAGAGTACACATAGGCCTACTCTTTAAAGTCGAGCGGAGATGTTGAAACAATGTGAACGTGGTCATCGGCTATATGAACAAGAGCTCTAGATGTAGGATGCCGTAAAATTCCTATGGACAGGCAGTCTATGTTTGACCGCAGTCAGAGAAAACTGCAAAACAACGTGTCAACAGATCGGTCGACTATCTCTGGTAAAAATAAATAAATAAATAAAATGATACATGTTTACGAGTCACACGTTGACAATTTTTTTCTTATGTGCTCATTACAGCTAAAATCACTGAATTATGAAATGCAAAAGTGTGTACGGCATTTTTCTCTAACCGTTACAAAAGTGAGAACGTCGTAGTTCTCAAATGTGTTTGTATTACAACGGTAGCCCATCTAACAAATCTGGAGAAGTGGAGAAGCAAAGATGTTTAGCACATACACACGTACACTAGAGATGTTGCTTTATTTGAATCGAAGAAGATGGCCGTAGGAACTGATAACATTCTTTAATGTCATCATGTCATGTTTTGTCAACAAAAAAAAAAAAAAGTTTGGTCAAATGTTTAATAATTTTTCTTAAATGAATAGAATGCGCTCACCCGCTCTCTTTCCCATGCGAGAGTTAGCATGGACTTACAGGATTCTTAAAACAAAATGTGATTTGCGTCATCGGCTATCCGAACACGATGACTAAATCTAATGGAAGTAATAAAAATATCATTTACAAATCAACATTTAACAAAAAAAAAATACTTTAACAATTGTATTCTGAATTCTATATGCGTTGTAAACGTTAGTTTTCTTGCTATACTCTCTTTCTTAGTGATTTGGTCGCTCGAATACACGAAAGGCCGTCCAAAATCTTGATACGGCTAAATCTCGAGGTGTAAGAAAAATGTAATTTACAAAACATTGGGATTCTTACATGTGAAACTCTCTTGACATGATCTGCTGGCCTGCGCTAAAATAGTCATAAATGTTTTAGCACAGCTATTTACACAAATAGTATGAGAACTGTATATTGTGTCACTCGCATAGAAAATTAATAACCGCTTTATCCGGGTCAAAAGGAAATGATGATAATCGTTGAAACATCCTCAGCTCGTACATTTCTTTCATTCTGAAAATCACAGCTGCCGGTGCTTTAATTTTTTTAGTAAACCATTTAACATTACACGATGCCTACAAAACAGTCAAAGCGTATGTTTTCTGTTCTAGGTAAGAACATTTACTTAGTGTTATAGGCCGGGTAAATAATTAGAAAATAGTATTTCTGTCAAATGAGAAAAGTTCAGCGTACATTTAAAACATTTTCTGATGTAGAAATTATGTTTCTGCCAAACACATCCAAAGAGAAAAGGTTTTCTACTCGTGTGAGAAAAGCACTCGGGTGCATAAATTATATGAAGAGACGATTTGTCATCGGTTATTTTAAAAAAATAAGACGATAGACGGTGTGCCTTGCTTTAGTGACACACAATGTGTTTAAACATGTTTCAAATTGTAGGTGTAATTATTTGACTGACTTTAAGCAAGATGTATATTTGTTATTTTACTGTACGCATACAATCTACAGGATAGAAGGATGGGGATACAGTAAAATACAACTATAAAAACTTTAAGAAAAGTTAACTTTCATTACACTATTGTAAAGGGATCTTACAGTAGGCTAAACGAAAAGCACTATGTAATAAGGCTGAAGGGCAAACAACTGATGGAAAACACGTTGGGGGGGATACTGTCGGTTAAATATATTGTTTTAAATAAGGATTTAAATACAGAAGTAAGTACTTTTAATACAAAACATATAAAATAGAATAGGCGGTCATTTTAATATTTTTGCTTTTAAATGGAGGTATTTTGGGACGGCTAAGCAGAGGGCCTGCAAATGTCTTTCCTGCTCTGTGTCTGAAAGTACCGTGGATATGTGAAAGGTTTACGACCGTAGCAACGCACATAAATTACATCTCTAGGACACGTGGGTCTTTCCTGAACCATCTTTAATGGTTGAATACGATCGAGGGTCTTTCTTCTAAAAGATAAAGCAACTTCATCTAAACTTCACAGTCTATACTGTGACAAACAAACGAGCTCCTCAGCATAGATTTAAAGCTAAATCAATATTTTTTATTTTTTATTTTTAAAACATACAGAAAGACTTTGGCATCATGTTTCATATTGTGTGTGTGTGTGTGTGTGTGTGAGAGAGAGAGAGGGAGAGAGAGAGAGAGAGAGTGTGTGTGTGTGTGTGAGAGGGGAGAGAGGGAGAGTGTGTGTGTGTGTGTGTGTGTGTGTGAGAGAGAGAGAGAGAGAGAGATGGTATGAAAACTGAAGATGGTGCTAAAAATAAGAACTTTAAAGAATCTAAAGTGATTAATGCATGACGCATCTGATATAATATAATCATATATACGATATGATATAATATGATATAAATAATTTTTATTATATAATATTATATAAAAATATAAAATATTTTAGGTAATACAGATCATCATTTTGTTGAATTAAGAATCAACGGACATCAGATGTAAAACATTACATTAATGTTAGCTTTGAAATAATGTACACCATTGACTTAGGTCATGCGGTCTGGAACTCCACCCTCGCCTGCGCAGGGTGTGTGTGAAGCAGCCCCTCAGGTCTCACATACATTTCACTACGAAGACCTGTGAGATTCTGTTTATGATTTAATCATTTTTATTTTTTAAGTCGTATTATTTTATTTTGGGGATATTTCATTCATGTTTGGACATCTCTCACCGGTCTAAAACTGTAAGGGATAATTTTGTATATGTATCATCAGAAATGTTTATTGTATATATACTATGCTATCACATTTAAAATAAGTTATCTTTTAAAAAAAAAAAGAAGAGTACGGTGTGTTTTATAAGTTTGATTAACTTAAATGTTGAATACCTTTTTTTGTTTAATGAATTGCTTTAGTAGCCCGATGTCATTATATAATTATTTATTTTCATATTCTTTAACCCCTGGAGTCTGAGTGGGTTTTGGGGACTGGAGATATTTTGACACCCCTCAGACGTTGGTGTTTTTTTATTATCCTAAAACGTATTAGTGGCTAAAAGTCTGAATATCCCATAATATGTGATCAGCATGATTGTACATGTCTGTAATTTTGAGAAGGCTGCGTTTATGATTAGTTTTTGTTTAAAATATGTTTAAAACGTGTTTGTATATGTTGTATAAGTATTGATTGAATATATGATTAAAAAAATTTATGATAAAATTATTTGTTTTGGTTTAGTAACATGTCGGTTACTGCGATGTGTTTTATAAAAACGATGAATACTTGTTTAAAATGTATGTTCCGGTTTAGTAACATGCCGTCATATATAATTTAATATTGTTTAAAATAGAGATAAGTCTCTTTTTAACTTGATATGTCCACGCGTATGTCCGCTTGTTTATATGGTTTATCAGAATACAAATTTGTATAGCGCCGTGGATATTATTATATTATAGCGCGTGTGGCTTATGATGAAATTCATAGGCTAGTCATAATTCAGATCGCTTAAAAGTGTACGTACATGCAGCATTTTATTGTATGGTGGTAATGTAGCTGTACGGTTAAAATAAAAAAAAAATTAAACAGCTTTTTGAAAAAGATCAGTTATAGTTCCGTTTACTGCGTTGGAAGGGTTTAGGGCTGATACAATAATCAGTATTATGCCTTGCGTATGAATTCCACCGGAGGAAGCCGTTTCACTAAGACCGGTAGACCCGTGCATTACTGACCGGGAGCGCATACACGCCCGCGATGTCGTGTTCATAGATGACAAACGGATAACGCGATGGCAAAACGTCGATTTAACGGAGCAGAATTGTTTATTTTTTTTTTTGTTTTTTTTTTCTGAAATTCTATACATAGCATTGTAGCAGGGAAAGCTAAGCACGCATCACAGGATGTCG
The DNA here is from genome assembly GCF_003368295.1 of Carassius auratus. Lineage (NCBI taxonomy): Eukaryota > Metazoa > Chordata > Actinopteri > Cypriniformes > Cyprinidae > Carassius > Carassius auratus. The sequence goes on from NW_020529190.1 coordinate 9,245, forward strand.
CCATATTTTCAAAATAAAAGTATTTTAACAGGATGGCGTCATATTTTCAAAATAAAAGTATTTTTTCATTCATGATATTAAGTCAAATAACACATACTTTATAGTGTTAAAATATCTCTATCAGCAGATGAATGCGTAATCTGCTTAACATGAAGAAAATTACGGGATGACATGAAATATGGTTTAAAGTCGCCATAGACTGTAAAAAATAGCATAACAGGCTTTGATCGATTATATATTTTTTTCCCCCGATCCTGGTAAAATGTATATTTTTAGTGATGAACAAAACGAATGTAAATGTTTTGTTTTATATTGTTTGCGAATGTATAATGTGTTTATATTCATTAAAAGAAGAACATAAGACTTGGAGACGAAAGTGTGTACACAGGCATTAGAGGGAGAGAGAGGGAGAGAGAGAGAGAGAGGGGTACAAGAGATGCTAGACGCGCACCAGCCGTAATTCATAGGTGAACCGTCAGAAAACTGTCAAAATCATGGTACTCCCGTGTGAGATACGTTTGGTTTTAATTAAAAATGGCTTTGAAGATATTATGATTGGTTAGTAAATTCCAGCGAGTGTGCACTGTGGCGTGCAAGCACTGGGACCTTCAGCTCTCTAAAAGAAAATGGATCTTGTTTTACCTGAAACAGTCGGTTTCAGTATATTTTTTTTATACAGTTTCATTTATAACCTTTTTTTAAAAGAACAGAATGTTTTTCAACCTTAGTTAAATCGCTTTAGATTATATAATGTTTTATATATGAAAGTGAAATAACTAAAATGTGTTTTAGATTATATAAATTATATGTTTTATATATGAATGTGAAATAATTAAAATGTGTTTTAGATTATATAAATTATAAAATGTTTTATATGAATGTGAAATAATTCAAATGTGTTTTAGATTATATAAATTATAAGCCGTATAACCCCACACACACACACACACACACACATAACCGTATAACTGTGATAAACTTCAAACAAGCTAACTGACACAAACTTCAAACAAGCTAACTGACACAAACTTCAAACAAGCTAACTGACACAAACTTCAAACAAGCTAACTGACACAAACTTCAAACAAGCTAACTGACACAAACTTCAAACAAGCTATCTGGCACAAACTTCAAACAAGCTAACTGACACAAACTTCAAACAAGCTATCTGGCACAAACTTCAAACAAGCTAACTGACACAAACTTCAAACAAGTTATCTGGCACAGACTTCAAACAAACTAACTGACGTAGAGTTCAAACAGATTCTGTCAAAACCGCATGATCGATGCGTGGGGAGTCTTTCATGTTCCGTTTAAACTAGCGGTCAAAAAATATAATTTAGAACTAATTAGGTCAATAGGGTAAAACTTTCTGTCAAAACCGCATGATCGATGCGTGAGGAGTCTTTCATCTTCCGTTTAAACTAGCCGTCAAAACCATGATTTAGAACTAACAGGTCAATAGGGTAAAACTTTCTGTCAAAAACGCATGATCGATGTGTGGGAAGGTCATAGGTTAACCCTTGATCTCATTTGTTCCGCCCATCCATCATAAGGTTACCGGAAGTTCAACCTGTCAAAAGGTCAAAGGTCAAAGTCATAAATCATCTTGACAGAAGCTATAGAATACTTACTACTACTGAAATATATAATATGGATAAGAAACAAACTAAAGGTAAGAGATTAGATGTTTTATTTTTGGATAAACAATTTTATTCACAATATACACTACCAGTCAAACATTTTGAACAGTAACATTGTTTTTAAAGAAGTATCTTCTGCTCATCAAGCCTGCATGTGTTTGATCCAAAGTACAGCAAAAACAGTAACATTTTGAAAGATATTTTACTATTTAAAACAACTTTTTTTATTTGAATATTTTTTTCAATATAATTTATTCCTGTGATTTCAAGGCTGAATTTTAGCCAGTCAACCGATCCTTCAGAAATCATTCTAATGTACGGATTTGCTTCTCCAAGAAACATTATTATTATTATTATTATTATTGTTGTTGTTGTTGAAAACAGCTGAATTTATCTGAAATAAAAATATTTTGTAACATTATAAATGTCTGTCAATTTAAAGCATCCTTGCTAAATAGAAGTATTAATATCTACAAAAGTTAATTTATTTTGCACAATGTGCTGCCATTTTTCACTGTAAGTGATACTGAGACAAGTGTTTTTATTAGAGAAATTGGGTTACATGTCTTGTATGTCCCATTAAGTAAAAATTATGTTGTAATCTGAACTTGTGAATGGACAAGTGGTGGTTGGAGTGTGTCCATCATCACCAGTGGAGGGGGTGGATTTTATCCTGGGAAATAATTTGGCAGGGGTCAGGGTTTGGCTTGTTACTTTTTCACCTGCTTTGGTTTCATCAAAGAGTTAGAGGCCAAAGCAGATGTGAAACCTGCATTGGTAGTTGGGAGTTCTTCATCTGTTTCTTTGCAGATGTTCTCTCGTTTTGTTGAGGTTGGCCTAACGGTCAATTTGGCCAAATGTAAGTTTGGCAAGGCCACCGTGACTTACTTGGGTAAGGTCGTTGGACAGGGTTGTGTGCATCCAGTTAGGGCCAAGGTAGAGGCCATTGATCAATTTCCTTCTCCTTCCACCAAGGAGTTGTTGACACATTTTTTGGGGTTATTGGGATACTATCGGGGATTTTGTAGGAATTTTTCCACTGTGGTAGCCCCACTCACTGATTTGCTGAAGGCAAAAGCTGATTTTATCTGGACTTCCATCTGTCAGGAAGTTTTTGAGGCAGCTAAATGGCTCACATCCGCTCCTGTGTTAGCAGCTCCAAAATTTGACTGCCCTTTTAGGTTGTACTTAGATGCTAGCAATGTGGGTTCTAGAGTTGTATTGTTATAAGCTAATGATGAGGGAATTCACAGTTCCATTCGAAGAAGAATTCAAAGAAGTTTTCTAATCAATTAAGTTATTCGGTGATTGAGAAATAGGCTTTAGCGCTGATTTGGGCCCTCCGCCATTTTGATGTGTATGCGGGATCAGGTGTCAGATTCCTTGGTTGTGTACACTGACCACAATCCATTTATTTACTTACACTCTTTGCGGTGCCCAAATCAACATCTTCCTGCAGTCATTCGCCCTTGAAATTCGACACATCAAAAGGTACTGACAGCGTGGTGGCAGACACATTGTCTATCTAGAGGTCCTTACTTTTCCTAATGGTTTACAATGTTTAGTCTTGCTTTCCTTTACTCTTTAATTGCTTCTACAGGGTTTGTGGTTACTGAGGACATTGGCAGAAAGATGAAGTTGGTTGGGGGGGGGGGGGGGGGGGTTATAGAGTGAAGGGTTTAGGTTGGGTTTCTGAAATATAAACCCTTTTCTATGGGGGTGTTATGAACCCAGTATGGGTTATATTTGTTGTGTGTTTCTTTCTGATTCTTTTTTTAAGTCTTGTCTTTTTTCTTATAACAAAAATAACTGAACATTTAAATACAATAAAGCAATACAGAAAAAATATATAAAGATAAAAGTTTAACACTGATTAAAGTGCAAACGAATCTTGATAAAAATCACCTGCAGCCCCTTACCAATTATGTTTCAGTCTCCTCTTGTTTGAGGCTGTCATTTAGACATGACTTGTGTGGAACTGTTGTGTTGTAGACCATGTAAGTTTCCTTTTTGATTGTTTAGTTTAAAGGATTATGTGTTTGATGTGATATATTGAATTCTAGTTATGTTTAGCAGCTCTTTGATGTTATACTCATTTGATTGCTACAGCTGATTTCAGATGCATGATATAAGATTTGTAATTGTGTTTCTATTCATTAATGGTCTTGTTTATGGGTTTTAGAAACCAACAATTATCATCACTGCCATCATAGAAATATCTACTCCTGCATGTCACCGTAAATAAACCAGGAAATTACTTGATGACTGAATGAGTTTTAATGGACCCACCCTTCCAGTAGTAAAAGCCAAAACAGCCTAGAATTTCTGCTTAATTTCTACAATTACATTTAATTATTTAGCAGTGCTTTTATCTAAAGTGACTTACAAATGAGAACAATAGAAGCAATCAGACATACAAGAGAACATCAACAGTATACAAGTGCCATGCCATGTCTCAGTCTAGTACAGAACACGTAGCCAGGTTGTTGTTGTTGTTTTTTTTCTTTAAGAATATGATAAACAAGAAAAGAAAAGGTAAGTGTTAGTATGAGTTGATTAAGTGCTGGCGAAAAAGAGGAGTAGATGTTTTTTGAAAATGAGTAAAGTTTCTAATTGAGTTTGGGAGGTCATTCCACCAGCTGGGCACAGTCCAGAAAAAGGCCCGTTAGAGTGATTTTGAACCTCTTTGGGATGGCACCACAAGGCATCGTTCACTTGCAAACCACAAACTTTTGGAGGGCACATAAGATTGATCTAATGAGTTTAGATATGTTGGTGCCGCGCCAGTGGTCATCTTGTAGGCAAGCATCAGTACCTTGAATTGATGCGAGCAGCTACTGGTAGCCAGTGTAACCTGATGAGGAGAGGAGTAACGTGAGCTTTTTTTGGCTCATTGAAGACAACCCTTGCTGCTGCATTCTGGATCAGTTGTAGAGGCTTTATAGTACATGCAGAAAGGCCTGCCATTAGAGCTTTACAATAGTCCAGACTGGAGAGAACAAGAGCTTGGATAAGAAGTTGGGTGGCTTGCTCTGACAGGAAGGATCTAATCTTCCTAATGTTGTATAAGGCAAATCTGCAGGACCAGGTCATTGTAGCAAATGGTCTGTGAAGCTTAACTGATGATCCACAACTCACAACTCCTAGGTTTCTGGCTGTCCTGGAAGGAGTTATGGTTGACAAACTCATCTGTATAGAGACATTGTGATGAAACAATGGGTTAGCTGGAACCACCAGCAGTTCGGTCTTAGTAAGGTTGAGCTGAAGGTAATGGTCATTCATCCAGCTAGAAATATGACTCAAGACAGACTGAAATGTAAGAAACTACCATCTGGTCATCTGGTTGGAATAAGAAATAGAGTTGAGTGTCATCAGCATAGCAGTGAAAGGCAAAGCCATGCTTCTGAATGACAGATCCTAATGATGTCATGTAGATGGAGAAGAGAAGTGGTCCAAGTACTGAGTCTTGAGGAACCCCAGTAGCAAGTTGTTGTGACTTAGAAACTTCACCCCTCCAGACACCCTGACGGATCTATTAGAGGTTGGACTTATACCGTGTGGTTCCTGAGATGCCCATCTTTCTGAGGGTGGTGTTTAACTGTGTCAAAAGCAGCAGACAGATCAAGTAAGATGAGTACTGAGGATTTTGAAGCTGCTTTTGCCAGTTGCAGGGCTTCGGTAACCAAGAGCAGGGCAGTCTCCGTTGAGTGGCCGCTTTTAAAGCCAGACTGGTTGCTGTCTTGGAGGATGTTCTGTACAAAGGAACAGAGAACTGGTTGAAAACCGCTCGCTCAAGTGTCTTTGCAATGAATGGAAGAAGGGATACCAGTCTGTAGTTTTATAGAAGTGCTAGATTTAGAGATCATTTCTTAAGCAGTGGGCTTACCAGAGCCTGCTTAAATGCTGAGAGAAATGTTCCAGAGTGAAGAGAGGAGCTGATAATGTAAGTATAGGTATGACTGAAGAAATCACTTGAAGGAGGTGACTGGGGATCGGATAAAGTGGAATAGTAGTAGGATGATTGGACAGGATAAATCTACCATTTTCATAGTTATGAAAATAAAGAAAACTCTTTGAATTAGAAAGTGTGTCCAAACTTTTGGTCTGTATGTATGTATATATATATATATATATCCAAGTACACAATATATATAGGCCTATATGACCATATACGTTTATTAGAATCATATGTGTGAAGGAGAGACTTTTAAAATGTCTACCATCATGAGTTTCACTGTTAAGCCTGATGCATATGAAAAAAAAAAAAAAAAAAAACGGTATGTTCCAATTTGGGAAGAGCGGGAAAAAATATATATTTAAAGATGGCTGCCACTAGAAGTTGGGGGTAAACGGAGAGAGAGCTTGGACATGATTGTTGTGCTGTCTAATGTAAATTGCGTGATGTCCCCGCGGTTTGGGGCGGGTAAAGAAATTTTACTCTATTTGCGGTACGGGCTGGGGCGGGCCAAATAATTTCAGAAAAGCGGGATCCACGGGTTGGACAAAAAATCTGATCCGCACATCACTAGCATCCGATGACCCCTTTAAAAGTACCCATATTATGGATTTTTTTTAAATTACCTTTAATGCAGCGTTCAACACGGTTCTAAGTGAATTAAAACATTCTGCAAAGTCTTAAATCTAGAAGTGCACAGTGTATAAAGATATTGTCTTTCAAAAGTAAGAGTCAACTCCGAGTCATGAAAATCAATCTTTAGCGGTTTCAAGGTGGCATCAAACTGAAACATTGGCATATTTAGGCGAGCCCATATTATTTGTCTGTTGCACAAAAGCAAAAACTAATATTAATATTAAAATGATTGAAATGCGCAAGCTAGGCATAGTTTCTATTTATAACATGTTTTAAAAGTTACGCAATGTAGCTAATCACAGACATAGTCGTTGATTTCTGGAATGCAGTGGCCAACCAGAGGTGATTAAGTTAGAATCTACTCACTGAAAATCTACAGTGCTGAAAATGCGTTCTCGCAAATTCTCTCATTTTAACACATGAAGTATAGATTATTGTGAAAGATTCATTGTGCATATATTATACAACAGCTTTATGAGAATGTGGTCAACTGAGATGTCAGCTTTTAGTGACACAGGAAAATTCGTTAAGGTATTCATTTTCTCCTCCAACTCCAAAATCATCAGTAATTGCTGCTGAAGGACCGATCCATATTTACAAAGTAAACATGCAAGGATGGGCAGACACTTAACAAAAAAAAAAAAAAAAAAAAAAAGATGTAGGACAATTCTGACGTTGGAGGAGGAGATGTGTTGGGAGTTTTAAGACACACCCAGTCTTGAATCATTCTACACAGTATGCATACGCATTGCAGAGCTATACAAGATGAGCAAAAAGTGCATAATTTGTATTTTTTAAAGAAAATGACCAATAGTTTCAATACACAAGTTGCGACTGAAGAAAGGGAGACAAGAACATCTTTGATGACATGGGGGTGAGTAAATTATCAATATATTCTGAAAGTGGAGTTATTCTTTTAAAAACTTTTTGTCATGTACTCTGAAGCCTAATGTAGCATTTAAAATACATATTTGTGTGTATTGTGTTCGCTCCATGCAGTTTGTAGGTCTCGGTCTAACAGAAATATAGGTTCACTCACAATTGTCTAGAAATGTCCGCGCATGATGAACAGTGAATGTTTGTCGTTGTTTTTAGTAAAGTCTGCTTTTATTGTCAAATATTCCACATGAACTGTACATACATACAGAATCAAAATTGCGTTTCTCTCAGACCCTTGGTGCATACAAATAACACTAGAGCCTATAAATCTAGATTAAATATATAAAATAAGATACAACTATACAATAAGGGCATGTAAAAAAAAAATCTTTGCATTTCCATTTTGGTTGGCAGACACTGTGCATTCGCTTGGGGGAGGGTGTGGGTGCGAGATTTGCATTTGAGTTTGGATTGTGTCGTTTTGTGCATCCACAGATTGGAGGCATAATTGCGGATGCAATTTGCAGTTGGTAAATGGACTGCATTTATACAGCACTTTCAACAGACCCCATGGTCATCCAAATCGCTTTACAAATTGCCTCACATTCACCCATCCAATCATTCACACACAGACGGCGATGTCAGCCATGCAAGGTGCCATCCAGCTCATCGGGAGCAGCTGGGGTTAGATGTCTTGCTCAAGGACACCTCGACACTTGGTCAGGTGGAGCTGGGGATTGAACTACCAACCTTCCGGTTTGTAGACAACCTACATGAACCCCTGAGCCACTGCCGCCCCACAGTTCCTTTTGAGTGATGTCCGGAATATCATTCCACACGTAAGACCAAGAAATGTACGTCCAAACAAAATGCTCAAAACAATCGATATGATTCCTACACCATGTTCATTGCTCCCCTACTCCCTGAACAGGGGTTTACTTCACTTCGGAAGATGGAGTACGTACCTTGGTTTTAAAGTCACGGTTCGGTTCATTTTCGGTACAGTAAGGAAAAGAAATGCAAACATTAAACTGCACGTTGTTTATTACTATAAACTTTTTTAACAATTTGATTACATTTTTAAAAATACTTCTTAATAAAATATATATAAAATAAAAAAGAATAAGAAATAAAATACTGCTGCAAAGTTCTCCACTAAATAAAATACTCTGTCTCAAACCAATATCATATAATAAAATATAATGAAAAATATAAATAATTAACTATGATTACAGTGCAGCATAACCAATCCCAGCTTGTAGGCCTGCTCATATATAAAAAAAAAATATAAATATATAATATATATATATATATATATATATATATATATATATATATATATTGTAACAACAATGAGTTTTACGTAGTAATTAACTCAAATGATATATAGGGAATTTGAATAATTAATCAGGAATTTGATTAATATATATCTCAGATGACAGTTACATTAAATTTGATTATGAAAAATATCTCAATTGCCTATAACAATAAATAATCACAGGGCACTGTAACTTACTCATTAATATGTCAATATTACATTCTTCATATCAATTATTGTGATATCTCTTACTGTAAATTACTGCAGATCAAACCGTGGTATGTCCAGCACACCACTGTAGACCTATCAATTTTCAATAAAGTTATCACGCCTTATAATTCAAGGAAAAGTATTCTCTGGCCATGAAAATATTATCCTATCCTTATGATAAATTTAGTTTCTAAATTTAGAGCTTGTAGCTATAGATCAGACACATCTCAGTGACTCGTAATATGAGTGGGGTGGAGTCCAAGCCAATCGTCAGTATATGGGTTTTTAATAATTAAACTAGTAATACATCAAACTACAAATCACACAGAGTAAATATGCGTACGACAATACAAACAGTAAGCTTTATACAATACATAACGAATCCAAATAAAAGAGAGAGAAAGAGAGAGAGAGAAGAGAGAGAAAATAGAATGGGATCACATAAGGAGCTCAGGTATGAAAATCATAGTCAGTAACTTTTAGAAGCCAACAACAAATCAGATCATAACAACACTTTAAAGCAGCATTTAAATCTCCATAGAGAAAGTGATACTTGCAAAAGGTGTCCCATGTGAGTGGCGTGAGATCGGCGTCGAGCTTGTGAGCTTTACGCGCTGTTCCCGTTGAAACAGCCATGTGCCATTAAACGGAGGCCATGTGACGCGCATGCACGCTGCGCTTGGCGTGAGCGTGGAGCACGTGGTCCTTTGTTCTGTCCTCGCGCGGTATTTGAAAGGTTCAACAAACATTGTTCCAGAATTTGTCTTCCTTGCGTGGAGAGGCGAATAGTTGAATAAACTTAGAAAAGAAAAGAACGAAACGAAAGCTTCTAAAGGAGCCATTAAAATGGCTTTTTCTCTCAGCCCCTGTGCTGAGGGGGTTTGCGCTGTGAGCGCGGCCTATGGCCACGCGGAAACAACGTTGGAGAGCAGCGTATCCGAGAACGGGGAAGAGGAAGAAGAGAGAGGCGGACCTTGTTCGGTCGTTCTTATGGCTCGAAATAGTTCACGCCCATTTTCGAGGGAGCATCCAATGAATGTCCGCGATCTGAAGCGGAGGGAAAAGTTCCTTTGTCTCTGTGGAGGCACCCCCCGGTGATCTAGTGCCTGTCCGATTCCATCAGGGATATTTCTAGCAAGTTTGTACTTCAGATTACATATATTTCCTTACTTTGTTCTAGATAAATGGGTCTGTCAGAGCATGACGATTAGAACAAGACTAGACATAATATATATATGATCAAAGATCTAATTTTTAGATCGAATTACACATTTAAAGATTTGTTTAACACATGATAACACTGCAGATGTTGGGAAACATCTAAATGTACCAAAAGGGAATACGTAATACATTTATAAAACATGAAAACAGAAAGTTAATGAATACATTCCATAGAATGCATTGTTCAAAAGAAGCCAGTGACTTGGCTTCTCTCCTGTCCTGTGTGGTCGTAACTTTTACAACCTGCAAAAGTGGGGGTTGCAGAAACATGGCTCTCTTTGAGAAGGTTAAAGTGAGGAGAGACATTTCCTAAAGTATGAGCTTGCAACTTATACTCTTCACATAACAAGGATTAACCATTTTATGCAATCCAAAAACATAATTAAAATACATATTAATAATAAAATGAAAGTAAGGAACTTATACAAAAAGGTTTCCTTTGTCTCCAGTGTGTTGGAGGAATTTGGGTTGGGGGTTTTCGTTTCTTCTTTGAAGCTCGCATGGGCATCGTAAATAATTTAAGTCCAGCCAGGCTGGCGCCAGGCCAGGCACTTGGTGCAAAAAGAGTTTCATTTGGAAAATCAGAATTAAACACATGAATCGATGATCTGCATATCCGTTACACAATTCCCCCTTTACGTCAGATGAAGTCCCTGTGTGGACATCATCGGACGGCAATCATCAGGATGGGCAGATGACAGGTGAATCGTGATGGTCATGCAGCAGGTGGGTCATGATGACAGGTGGTTCCTGAAGCTGAGGATTCAGCTTGGTGAGGTTCGGTATTGTCTTTGACTTTGCGTCCCTTTTCCGGGGATTCCATCGGAGACCTCCAGCCACAGTTGTCATGAGTTTGGCTGTAGAGGTTTGCATCTGTTGAGTATCCTGTATAGGATGAAGGTCACGCCAAGAGTCAGGGCGGGACCAATGACGGTGGAGATGCACCGTGCAGTGTCGGCAGCAGTCCAGGCTAGGACCGCAGATGACTGGTTCAGAATGGGCTGTCGAGACAGTGCTTGGAGGGCTGTGTCGACAGGAGTAATGTCAATGTGTTGGGTGGTACCTTTCAGTACTTGGTCCAGCAGGTTGGCACGGGTGGTGGTGTCATGCTGGTCGTAGGTCAGTGTAGCTGAGCGCACAGGAGTGTTGACGAGCCATCGGTTACCCACAATCTCTGCTTGCGTTTCTGTGACTTGTGTACGAGGCTTGGCTTCGGCAGGGCAGCGCGTATCGCTGACCCAGGATTGCAGCTCGCAGATTCCTTCAGAGTTGTGTCTGAGGAAGGGTTTGCTAAGGCAGAGATAATGAATGTCTTTGGTTAAAGTACACATGTGCATGTTTGGGGCCAGGTACAGCTGTGTGTTGCTGTCGTGGTAGGCCACCACATTTGGAATGTGTGTTTTGGTGTGGGTGTTGCTCTTCCACATCCTGACACTGACAATGTCTTTAGGTCTGTAGACTTGGTTTGACTCGCTGATGAGTTGGTTCAGGAGCACGTTCACTTCTCTCTGTTTGGGGTTTGCGTGCCGTAGGAAGGCGCTATCCAGAGAGTTGGTCAGGTGTATTTGTAGCAGGTCAGCTGGCATGGTGATGGCGTAAGACAGCACAGTTAACACAAGGCTTAAGGGTATCATGTACGGTGGGGTTTTACTCGTGGTTAGGCTGTCATTGGAGGAGCTAACCTCCCACAGCATGGCTGTTGTTAATGCTGTAAACAGCTGAGTCTGGGTAAAGTTCTTCTGGAAGACAGTAAACAGTGGTTTCAAGGAGTTTACAGTCTGGTTCGCTGCATTGACACTGGACATAACAATGTTAAACATTCTGGCGGCAGCAGCAGCGGCTCTAAGCAAAGCTCCCGGGAACTGTTTGGAGCGGTGGTGGTGTCCACCTAACTCCATTTGTGTAACCGTCACTTTCTCATATTGGCTGAACAGGTGTTTGACATCGGCCTCAGTGTGAGTGAGGGAGTCCTCTCTCCATCGGAACCTTGTACAGCTGTATTCGGTTACAGTGCTGGGGTAGTGTGCCCTGTCATCGGTAGTCAGGAGTCTCAGCGGTTTTCTCGGTGGCAGCTGTCCTCTCTTTGGCTGACAGCACGGCACGGCAAACCACAGCATCATCCTGGTACAGATAATAGGGAGAGAGAGAGAGAAAGGGGAGAAAGAAACAAACAAGGCCTGTCTTTGGTTGGACAGGACAGTCTCTTTGCTTCGTGGGCGGTGACTGGGTTTAGCTCGCCCTTGCCCATGTTTTGCCACATCTTGCTGCTGGCATGACGCTTGCTTCAGTGTTTTGTCAGTGGCTCTGGTGCTGCGTGGTGCAGCACATGCTGCGTCATGGAAATATATTGGCATTATCCCCCTTTTGCTCCGTGGCATTACAAGCCCTGGCATTGTGATGTCAGACGGTGCACAACCCACAATATTGTTCTGTGCACGCAGCATGGTTTGTGTATCATGCAGTGGTCTGGGGCTTTGGTTGTCAGTGACTGTAGACTGGTTGCCAGGGTGGATGGAGGGGTCTGAGAGGTGGTAAAGCAAAGTCATTATCAAGGTTTCAGAAGCCCGCATGTCCGCTATGTTGGTCTGTGTAGACAACGGAGCCTGCGTAAGCGATTCTGAGGTAGGCAGTTTAGCTAGTAAAGTTCTTGTGCTGTGTGTAATCACTTCGACCTTGAATGTGGGTGGGTGGGTTGGGAGTGACCACAGAATGTTGTTTAGTGTGCCAGTTTTGGCAAGGGTGTCAGTGTGATCTTTAAAGTCCTCGTCTAGACTTGGTAACTTCGAGTGTCCTTTTACCTTCTTCCAGTACACGATCACATTGTGTGTTTTTGTGATGTTATCACATTGCTGGAACAGGTGTTGGTGTTTGACATGCTTGTTGTTTGCAAGTGTGAGTCCGAGTTCCACACATTCAGGTGAGGATTGGAAGAAAACCAGCGTGTGGTATAAGGTTTGACCACCTTGCAGGTTGAGCCGAACAGCGACCCCTTTGGTGTAAGCTGGTACCACCGTACCCTGTTTGTTGACTAAGGTACAGTGGCTTGAACTTGGGCCTGTTGTTAGGGCGTTGTACTCATGGCTGGCTGCTGGGGTTCCCGTGACCTCTGTGACCTGACCGTCTGGCTCTGTGGGAGTTCCCGTGACCTCTGTGACCTGACAGTCTGGCTCTAGCAACCTGTGTGGCTGAAGAGAAAGAGGTTCTCGCACTTGAGCAAAGTCTTTTAGCTGTTTGAAGTTCAGAAAAGGGTCAAAGTGTTCTAGCAGGTCTTTGTCGATGAGCAATGTATGAGTGTTCATTGGTGGGACATACATGGGATGTATTAGACTCATCGGAACGATTGTCAGGTGAATGGAAACAACCTGTTCAAACTGGATGTCATCCTGTCTGTACACCTGTACATTCAGTTCATAAGTTTGAGGTGTAAGAGTTCGATCTTCTCTCTTAGCTTCAAATTGGAGTCTTTTGAAAAGGTGAGATGAGATCCCCGTCGGGTTTAATCCTGTGTCGATCAGGTCTTCCCTGTTGACTCCTTTTCGGCCCACCCCCTTTTTGACAAGGCTGCCCAGGAATGTTGGCATCAGGGCAGGTGGGACGATCGGTGGGTGGTGAGGACCGGTCTTGTGTAGCTCGCTGCGAAGGCTGGTAGTCAAAACAGCATTTTCTGGTACCTTGTGTTTGTGGTACCTGGTGTGAGGACCTGTGCTGTCTCGTTCAGGGTGTGCAGGTGTTGACTGTGGAGCTTGGGTGTTGTTGTCACTTTGTGCTGTAACAGTTAGCTCTGTGGTCTGTAGATGACGGGCAGTGTTCTGGGTGCTTGGCTCATCTTCCTTGTGAGTTTTCATGTGAAGAAGCACTTTCAGCACCCTCAGGATCTCTGCTGTCTCAGACGTGGCTGCACTGTGTTGCCCTCTGCTGGCTTGGAATGGTATTGACTCTCTGTAAAAATGTCTGTGACTGTGGTGTTGTAGGGCGCCATCTAGGGTTAACTCCAAGCAGTGCTCAGAGACAGAGACTTTGGGGTATTTCACAGTCTTTTCACAAGTAGTCTTTTGCTTGGTGCAAGCTTTGTGGGCTAAGTTCCGTAACTCTTGTGTAGTCCTGTTACGGGGACACGCTGGGACTCTGAGATGAAAACTCCAACTGGCATGTAGGTTTAGGAGGAACAGAGTTTTTAAGTTGAAATCCTGTTCCATACCTGGTTCGTTGCATGCTCCGAAGTAGGTGTTTCGTAGCTGACTACAGAAAGTCTGTGGGTTTTCAAATCGGCCCTGTTTGAGGTCCATAGCAATAAGGAGCCCATGGTCTGAGTTTGGATCAGAGAATTCAAGAATCAAAGTCTGTAGCAGTTGCTGGTAGTACGCTTTGACAGTCTCTGGTTGACGATCCAGAAAGCAATGCACATCACGGCTGGCCGTGATTTTTAACAGGTACAATGTGTTCACATCTGTCACGTTGGCGACAGTTTGCAAATGAAAGTCAATGGCTTGTAAAGAAGCATGAACGTCATGTCCTCCTGCAGGATCTGGAATGAATGTAGAGATGCTTCTGGCTAGCTTGTGAAGTTCTCTGTGAGCAGTGCAGGGTTTAGTGACATGCGTTCTCTGGAAGGGTTCTCTTCCCTCCGTTGTTGACAGATGTTCTTGTAAGCTGGTTCTTGTTACACCCCCTTTTCCAGCTCTGGGTTCTTGGCTGAAAGGGTTGGAGTGGCGGCCCGGGAGAAATTTTGTGGTGTGCGTTTCTCCGATCCAGCCACTCTGTAACCTGTGAGATTGTCTCAGTTCGGTGTGAACAGTGTCAAGTTCATCTTGGAGCTTGTTGAATTTAGCTCGGGCCGCTTGCAAGTGTGTTTTGCAGGCCCAGGTTTTATAGTCTCTTTCTTTCAATTCAGTCTCTGCTCTTTTTAGGAGAGCGTCACCTTGCTGGAGTTTTTTGTTGAGGTCTTTTCTGGCTTCTCTCTCCAGCTGTTCTCTTTGATCTGTGTCGAGGCGAAGATCTTGCAGGGCATTGTGAAGTCTTTCAACTGCTTTCTGTAGCTCTGGATCTGTGTCGTCCTCTTTCTCGCGCTGGTTCTGGGTCTCGAGGAGAAGCTGATCAAGATGACTCTGGGTTGGGGCCTGGTCCTTCCAGGCCTCCTCCGCGATGTTGCTCCGTTCACTGAGCCGTGCCTGGGTGACGAGAATGTGAACTAGGCTTCCGAAGATCCTGGCGAGTTCTCTGTAGTAGTCGCTTTGGTTTGGATCGCGTGCCATCAGTTCATCTAGCTCGGTGTCTAGTTGCTCTGGGTGCTGCAGGTTACTGGCATCCTTGGGCAGGAAGGGGGTCGTCACTGCTTTCAACCATGTCGAGAGGTGGCCCCCGTGGACTGCTGGACTGGATGCCTGGAACATCCTGATTCTCTGTCGGTGAGAGAAGCACAGCACACACACACAAAAAGACCAATGCAAGTTCGTTCTACATTTAACGAGCTATATTCATACGGGCTGTGCCGTTTATGAGAATTTTGGGGCTGACTGATGCAAAGAGTCAGACAGTTAAGTAGCCAATTAACTTGGGTCAACGAAGGACCTGAAATGGAGATTTGACAGGCAGTAGCCTAGCGGGTCGTGTGATGACACCGGCTGCTGGTGGTCGCTCTACTATTTAACTTCGTTGGTGGCTCCCAGGTTACTGTCTCTATGTGAAATGAAAGAAACAAATCACAACAGAACAGAGGGTAGAAAAAGATCAAAGTGAAGCACAACACTTGAAATGAGATGAAAACAATAGAAACACAATGTGTTAGTGGGAATAAGGAGGCCTGAGCCTACTGCTAGGTTTTAAGATAGGGCCAACAGGTGAGTGGGCTATCTGGGTAGGAAACCTAGAAATATGGTGTGGCTTAAAGAAGCAAAAGGGTCAGAACACTTAAAATATATCCGGGGGAATATCTAATATTCTGTGGCTTATAATAAGTGGATAGGTTTTATCACTTTTGGTTCACCTGGTTGAATTGAAGTCATTCAGGTGGGAACCAGTGGCTTGGTCAACCTCCCCGGTGCTCCCCAAACACTGAACCGCAGTGTCCCCGGTCCTCCGTTACTCTGGCGTGGCGCCGTCTCGAACGGCTTGTGACTTTTAGCACAACCTTTGGAGTGCCAAAATTGCTGATGTCTCTTGAGACAAGAGGAACACCGGTCGGGCAGCCTTGCTCACTGGAAACCTGAGATGACTGTCCAATCACAGAGGGAGTTCTACAATCAAATACACAAAGGATGAACAAAGGAAACTTAAAGTTAATTAAGGTTTGGTTTGTTTAACATCAATTGAGTAACTATATATGTAGAGAGGAAAGGTAACAGCTTTACCTAATAATAATAAAACAAAACAAATGAATTATGATAATAATGGTAATTATCAAAATAACCTAAGTCAAAAGAGAGAAGAAAAATAATAACATCAAATTAAAAGACAGGAATGAAACAAGGGAGAAGGAGTAGCTGGTTTTCACCACAAGGGGGGGGGGGGGGAGTACTGCTTCTCTGTCTTTAACCTGCTGAGCAGAAAACTTAATTCAAATTAAAAATTCAAAACTGGTTTAAATCAAAATTTAAAATAAGCATGTATGAATTAAAAGGAAAATCTGAATAATATCCTATAATAACCATTGATAGCTTGTAAGTTATCATTAATGATCATGAAATTAATCAAACAGTGTGAGATTAATCAAAGAGGGTAAAAGTGGACATGCAATTCAAACAGAATGGAAAAGACATAGGTCTGTTAGTCGATTTAACAGGAGACTGCCACTAGATGGCTTACCTTCTAAGTGGGTCAATCAGTGGTTGACCTGAAACTTCTAGATTTCCACTATTAACAATTACATTTTAATTCAAATCATGTTTGAAACAAACTCAAAGTAAATGTAAACAGTCAAAGGCAGGGAACATTCTTTTGTTTCCCTGTAATAATATTCGCACGAGCAAAGCTGTAAATGCAAATATTTATCGAGAATTTAGACATCTAATTCAAATACATCAAGGGGAAAGATTAGCAATTAGAGCGCATTATCTGAAATGGCCACAGGATAGCAGCTTTGCACTCATGCAAGCTGGAATCAGAAAGCAGGGCGTACCCTGAAATTTCTAACCCACGCGTTCCTCCTGGTGTTTAGATAGAGGAATTACAATTTCAATATGACTTAGAAATTATCTGATCGTTTGTCAGGCTGATTTTCTGCATCAAAAATCACAAGTAACAAACCAAAGGTTTTAATCTCTGAGGTGCTATATTAACATATGTTGAAGAAGGATCCGTTCACTTCCAAAACACAACTGTAATAAAACAGGAATTTCCAACTGTTGACTCCAATAAACATTTATCAAAATAGCACTTATGATTTAAATGTTTTAGGTTTAAAAATCGGGTAGCTAAGCCAATTTTAGACCAGGAGTTTTTATCGTTTTATTTTTGAATATTATTGTGGTTTACCACGAATTCAATAACGATATTTAATAAGGCCTTTTTAAACTGAATCAGAGGAACATCGCTCATGTTCAGATTTACATGTTGCAACTAATAAAAGATTTCTTTATCTTTTAATTATTCATATTAAAATGTTCTCACTGTAAAAGATTTGGTCTTTCTTAACAGGATACTTTTTAACATTATACTGCAGTTTACTTTCATTAAAAATAACAGTGACTATACTGTTAAGTTTCTACAAATACCTAGCGCTGACTGACCAGCTTTTTTGCCTCAGTCAGTTGAGTGAGTTCGCGTCTTGCGACTTATCTCACCAGTAACGTTACATAATTTCATAGCGCACATGCAGAAATTATTAAAAACCATATACATAGATTGATTGCTCACAAAACGAAGTTTGAAATGCCCGTGTTTCCTCCACCATAAAATGTAACAACAATGAGTTTTACGTAGTAATTAACTCAAATGATATATAGGGAATTTGAATAATTAATCAGGAATTTGATTAATATATATCTCAGATGACAGTTACATTAAATTTGATTATGAAAAATATCTCAATTGCCTATAACAATAAATAATCACAGGGCACTGTAACTTACTCATTAATATGTCAATATTACATTCTTCATATCAATTATTGTGATATCTCTTACTGTAAATTACTGCAGATCAAACCGTGGTATGTCCAGCACACCACTGTAGACCGATCAATTTTCAATAAGTTATCACGCCTTATATTTCAAGGAAAAGTATTCTCTGGCCATGAAAATATTATCCTATCCTTATGATAAATTTAGTTTCTAAATTTAGAGCTTGTAGCTATAGATCAGACACATCTCAGTGACTCGTAATGTGAGTGGGGTGGAGTCCAAGCCAATCGTCAGTATATGGGTTTTTAATAATTAAACTAGTAATACATCAAACTACAAATCACACAGAGTAAATATGCGTACGACAATACAAACGGTAAGCTTTATACAATACATAACGAATCCAAATAAAAGAGAGAGAGAGAGAGAGAGAGAGAGAGAGAGAGAAAGGGATCACATAAGGAGCTCAGGTATGAAAATCATAGTCAGTAACTTTGGAAGCCAACAACAAATCAGATCATAACAACACTTTAAAGCAGCATTTAAATCTCCATAGAGAAAGTGATACTTGCAAAAGGTGTCCCATGTGAGTGGCGTGAGATCGGCGTCGAGCTTGTGAGCTTTACGCGCTGTTCCCGTTGAAACAGCCATGTGCCATGAAACGGAGGCCATGTGACGCGCGTGCACGCTGCGCTTGGCGTGAGCGTGGAGCACGTGGTCCTTTGTTCTGTCCTCGCGCGGTATTTGAAAGGTTCAACAAACATTGTTCCAGAATTCGTCTTCCTTGCGTGGAGAGGCGAATAGTTGAATAAACTTAGTAAAGAAAAGAAAAGAACGAAACGAAAGCTTCTAAAGGAGCCATTAAAATGGCTTTTTCTCTCAGCCCGTGCTGAGGGGGTTTGCGCTATGAGCGCGGCCTATGCCGCGCGGAAACAACGTTGGAGAGCAGCGTGTCCGAGAACGGGAAGAAGAAGAAAGAGAGAGCGGACCTTGTTCGGTCGTTCTTATGCTTGAAATAGTTCACGCCCATTTTTCGAGGGAACATCCAATGAATGTCCGCGATCTGAAGCGGAGGGAAAAGTTCCTTTGTCTCTGTGGAGACAACCCCCCTGTGATCTAGGGCTGTCCGATTCCATCAGGGATATTTCTAGCAAGTTTGTAATTCAGATTACATACATTTCATTACTTTGCTCTAGATAAATGGGTCTGTCAGAGCATGACGATTAGAACAAGACTAGACATAATATATATATGATCAAAGACTAATTTTTAGATCGAATTACACATTTAAAGATTTGTTAACACATGATAACACTGCAGATGTTGGGAAACATCTAAATGTACCAAAAGGGAATACGTAATACATTTATAAAACATAAAAACAGAAAGTTAATGAATACATTCCATAGAATGCATTGTTCAAGAAGCCAGTGACTTGGCTTCTCTCCTGTCCTGTGTGGTCGTAACTTTTACGACCTGCAAAAGTGGGGGTTGCAGAAACATGGCTCTCTTTGAGAAGGTTAAAGTGAGGAGAGACATTTCCTAAAGTATGAGCTTGCAACTTATACTCTTCACATAACAAGGATTAACCATTTTATGCAATCCATAAACATAATTAAAATACATATTAATAATAAAATGAAAGTAAGGAACTTATACGAAAGGTTTCCTTTGTCTCCAGTGTGTTGAGAATTTGGTTGGGGGTTTCGTTTCTTCTTTGAAGCTCGCATGGGCATCGTAAATAATTTAAGTCCAGCCAGGCTGGCGCCAGGCCAGGCACTTGGTGCAAAAAGAGTTTCATTTGGAAAATCTGAATTAAACACATGAATCGATGATCTGCATATCCGTTACA